>NC_091213.1:15818304-15918304 GCF_040958095.1 Procambarus clarkii
GGCATAAAAACGAACAGAAACAAAATTTACCCACGAACAAGCTCCCATACCCACCATGGAGCCACAATTAGAGGATAGGACACCCGACAAGATTGGGTCCCTCCAGGGGTGCATCGTGGGTATTCACCCCTGCAATCGCCACCTAAATTAAGAACAGTCAGCCCGTCGAGATCTGGTTCAGTAACGAAGGCAAGGATTGACAATAAAATCTTCTGCTCGCTCGAAATGTCGGGTACCACAGTTTTACGGGTGAGAGAGAGTGATTCCCCAAACATCCAGAGTCAAAACAGAAGAAAACATTGGAAAAACAATCAAGAAAGGCAAAAAGTCAGCAAGAGGTAACAATCAGAAAGGAGAAGAAGGGCGAGGAAAAACTTAAGGAAGAGGAAAAAGCCATCCAGCACAATTTGTGAAGACGGCAGAAGGAGCCTATATGTAAGGTATATGTAAGGCTTCAAAAGGCCAGAGGACTGACCCATGGAGCATCACACCCGGGCAGCCGCCCACCGAGCACACTCACGATGACAACGGGCTGGAAAGGGAGTCGGACAAGAGTCAAAAGACTTCTGCTCCTGCACCCATCTGTGTAAAACGAAAAATATAAGTTCCAGGGAAACATTTCTAAACTATTCTCAATGGGTGCAGGCTGACATTGTTGGCTGGATCTGCTAGTTCCTGCTGTCATTCTTTAGTTCCTGCTGTCATTCTTATGCTCTCTTCACATACTTCCAAGTTCTCTTCTCATCATACCTTTTAGATTTACGTTTGACACCACAAGAATATGTTCAACATTAGCAGTACTGCAAGCTCAGGGAAGATACCAATTTCATGTTGTAGACGACCATCGAGGTGGGAGCACCAGCAGGAAGTGGCACCACATTATGATCGCGGCAGGTATTTCATCACATAACTTTATGGTTGTTTTGAGCTATACGTATTCATATTTATCTGAAGGTCAATAACACACTAGTGACCTTTATAAGGACAGGAAGCCGGCGGCTTGTCAGAGGTCCCCATCATTTGTCCTGATAATTGTATTACTTGGATTTTAAAATTTAACAGAGTTTTGGCGCTTACGGCTTCGGTGGGTGGTTTCATGTGTTTATAACCCTGAGAGTGAAAAGCATCTCCTGTTCTCATTCTTACATTGTGGCTTGTTGAGCGTGAAACCTTTGCTCCTCGTTCGTGTACATCTGACCTTTTGACAAAATTGTCCGCATCAAAATCCTCCAAACTGTTCAATATATTAAAAGTTTCAGTGAGATCCGCCCTGTCATGCCTGGTTTGGAGTGATGTTAGCCCTGTGGCCTTTAAGCGTTCCTGATACGAGTGTTGCACTTTCTCTAGAGCAGCTATGTCCTTCTGAAGATGAGGAATCCATGCTTGCGTATGGATTCTATATATCTATAATAATCCAAATGGGGGTGCAGCAGAGGTTTATACAATTGAATTATTACCAGCTTGTCCTTAAATTACCTGGTTGATGGGGTTCTGGGGGTTCTTCTACTCCCCAAGCCCGGCCCGAGGCCAGACTTGACTTGTGAGAGTTTGGTCCACCAGGCTGTTGCTTGGAGCGACCCGCAGGGCCACATACCCACCACAGCCTGGTTGATCCGGCACTCCTGAAGGAAACAATCTAGTTTCCTCTTGAAGATGTCCACGGTTGTTCCTGTAATATTTCTGATGCTCGCTGGGAGGACGTTGAACAACCGCGGACCTCTGATGTTCATACAGTGTTCTCTGATTGTGCCCATGGCACCTCTGCTCTTCACTGGTTCTATTCTGCATTTTCTTCCATGTCGTTCACTCCAGTACGTTGTTATTTTACTGTGTAGATTTGGGACCTGGCCCTCCAGTATCTTCCATGTGTACATTATTTGGTATCTCTGTCGTCTCCTTTGACGACACCCGGCTCCTAGGCCCCAAGCATAAATTCAAAGGTATGCTTGATTATTCCAAGGGCTTGGTTAGTTGTGCTAACTTCGGCTCCTACCTGTTGTGCAACTTTTAGTGAGTGGTGCATTTTGACTCCAAGGTCCTTTTCTTCATCAATCAGCTGTAATGTATGACATTGATTTGGCAGTTGTGGCTTGGGTTGTTATTTCCTACTTGCAAGGTCTTGCATCTTTCTTCCTTTTTGGAAAACAGGGGTGACGTTTGCATATTTCCAATCTATGATAACTATCCCCTGCCAAAGATTTTCTGAAAAGAAGTTTGAGAGGTAGACATAGTGAATTTGCCAAGTTCCTTTACAACTTTAGATGAAATTCCATCTGCACCAGAGGCTTTTGAGTCTTTAAGTTTGTCAATGTTCTTCTTAATTGTGTTATACGTTATGGGTGTAAATTTAATTAATTCGTTCTCTTCATCTCCTTCAAACATTTATGTGGGTAATGGGATGTCGTCTCATCTTTCCAATGTGAACACCGATCACCGGTATTAATATGTAGCAAATGTAAACCGATCTTGTTTAATTGTAAACCTTACCGTATGAAGATCTTCACCTGGCGACCTCTGGCAGTCCCAGCAGCAACACTCGGTGGACTGGAGGCTCAAGGGCGCCACTCCGTCAGTCCGGCGCCCACACTCCTAGTGACACCATCATGGCCGTAGTCAGTGAGAAAACTAAGTTTACCCCGCCTGATAACTTGGGCACCAAGGTAAGAAAGAGTGGGGGTGGTTATCTTGAGATGATTTCGGGGCTTAGCGTCCCCGCGGCCCGGTCCTCGACCAGGTCTCCTTTTCGTTACACTTCCCCTGGAAGCAGCTCTTGGCAGCTGTCAAACTCCCAGGTACTTATTTCCTGCTAGGTAACAAGTGCATTAGGATGAAAGAAACTCTGCCCATTTTTGTTTCTGCCTCCACCTGGCATCGAACCCGGAACCTCAGGACTACGAATCCGAAGCGCTGTCTACTCAGCTGTCGGTTCCCCTGGTGTACTGGAGAGTTTACCCAGCCTGATAACCTGGGCACCAAGGTAAGAGTTTCTCATTTAATGGGATTCCAAAATGGGATGGGATCCAGTTTAGGGTTATGTTGAGTCTTTTGCCTGTGGCTATTGCTGTAAATTACAAAATGGTTGTACTTATTTCCACGGCTTTTTTCTAATATTTAAAGTGCAGCGTATATATATAAACTTCATACAGTGCAAAAATTTACGTATGTATATGTATGTCTTTGTATATGTATATGTATATGTATATGTATATGTATATGTATATGTATATATATATATACATATACACATAACGTGGCTACATATTATATATATATATGTCGTACCTATTAGCCAGAACGCACTTATCAGCCACAAATGCATGGCCCGATTTGCCTAATAAGCCAAGTTTTCCTGAATAAATATATTTTCTCTAATTTTTTTCTTATGAAATGATAAAGCTACCCATTTCATTATGTGTGAAGTAAATTTTTTTATTGGAGTTAAAATTAACGTAGATATATGACCGAACCTAACCAACCCTACCTAACCTAACCTAACCTATCCTTATAGGTTAGGTTAGGTTAGGTAGCAGAAAAAGTTAGGTTAGGTAGGTTAGGTAGTCGAAAAACAATTAATTCATGAAAACTTGGCTTATTAGGCAAATTGGGCCTTGCATAGTAGGCTGAGAAGTGCGTTCTGGCTACTAGGTACGACATATATATATATATATATATATATGTCGTACCTAGTAGCCAGAACTCACTTCTCAGCCTACTATTCAAGGCCCGATTTGCCTAATAAGCCAAGTTTTCCTGAATTAATATATTTACTATAATTTTTTTCTTATGAAATGATAAACCAACCCTTTTCTCTATGTATGAGGTCAATTTTTTTTTATTGGAGGTAAAATTAACGTAGATATATGACCGAACCTAACCAACCCTACCTAACCTAACCTAACCTATATTTATAGGTAAGGTTAGGTTAGGTAGCCAAAAAAAGCTAGGTTAGGTTAGGTTAGGTAGGTTAGGTAGACGAAAAAACATTAATTCATGAAAACTTGGCTTATTAGGCAAATCAGGCCTTGAATAGTAGGCTGAGAAGTGCGTTCTGGCTATTAGGTACGACATATATATATATATATATATATATATATGTCGTACCTAGTAGCCAGAACTCACTTTTCAGCCTACTATTCAAGACCCGATTTGCCTAATAAGCCAAGTTTTCCTGAATTAATATATTTACTATAATTTTTTTCTTATGAAATGATAAAGCAACCCTTTTCTCTATGTATGAGGTCAATTTTTTTTATTGGAGTTAAAATTAACGTAGATATATGACCGAACCTAACCAACCCTACCTAACCTAACCTAACCTATATTTATAGGTAAGGTTAGGTTCGGTAGCCAAAAAAAGCTAGGTTAGGTTAGGTTAGGTAGGTTAGGTAGACGAAAAAACATTAATTCATGAAAACTTGGCTTATTAGGCAAATCGGGCCTTGAATAGTAGGCAGAGAAGTGCGTTCTGGCTATTAGGTACGACATATATATATATATATATATATATATATATATATATATATATATATATATATATATATATATATATGTCGTACCTAGTAGCCAGAACTCACTTTTCAGCCTACTATGCGAGGCCCGATTTGCCTAATAAGCCAAGTTTTACTGAATTATTATATTTTCTCTAATTTTTTTCTTATGAAATGATAAAGCTACCCATTTCATTATGTATGAGGTCAACTTTTTTTAATTGGAGTTAAAATTAACGTAGATATATGACGGAACCTAACCAACCCTACCTAACCTAACCTAACCTATCTTTATAGGTTAGGTTAGGTTAGGTAGCCGAAAACGTTAGGTTAGGTTAGGTTAGGTAAGGTTAGGTTGTCGAAAAAACATTAATTCGTGAAAACTAGGCTTATTAGGCAAATCGGGCCTTGCATAGTAGGCTGAGAAGTGAGTTCTGGCTACTAGGTACGACATATATATATATATATATATATATATATATATATATATATATATATATATATATATATATATATATATATATACATATATATATATATATATATATATATATATATATATATATATATATATATATATATATATATATATATATATATATATATATATATATATATAACGTGGCTACATATTATATATATATATATATATATATATATATATATATATATATATATATATATATATATATATATATATATGTCGTACCTAATAGCCAGAACGCACTTCTCAGCCTACTATTCAAGGCCCGATTTGCCTAATAAGCCAAGTTTTCATGAATTAATGTTTTTTCGTCTACCTAACCTACCTAACCTAACCTAACCTAGCTTTTTTTGGCTACCTAACCTAACCTTACCTATAAATATAGGTTAGGTTAGGTTAGGTAGGGTTGGTTAGGTTCGGTCATATATCTACGTTAATTTTAACTCCAATAACAAAAAATTGACCTCATACATAGAGAAAAGGGTTGCTTTATCATTTCATAAGAAAAAAATTATAGTAAATATATTAATTCAGGAAAATTTGGCTTATTAGGCAAATCGGGCCTTGAATAGTAGGCTGAGAAGTGAGTTCTGGCTACTAGGTACGACATATATATATATAACGTGGCTACATATTATATATATATATATATATATATATATATATGTCGTACCTAGTAGCCAGAACTCACTTTTTGGCCTACTATTCAAGGCCCGATTTGCCTAATAAGCCAAGTTTTCCTGAATTAATATATTTTTTCTAATTTTTTTCTTATGAAATGATAAAGCTACCCATTTCATTATGTATGAGGTCAATTTTTTTTATTGGAGTTAAAATTAACGTAGATATATGACCGAACCTAACCAACCCTACCTAACCTAACCTAACCTATCTTTATAGGTTAGGTTTGGTTAGGTAGCCGAAAAAGTTAGGTTAGGTTAGGTTAGGTAGGTTAGGTAGTCGAAAAACAATTAATTCATGAAAACTTGGCTTATTAGGCAAATCGGGCCTTGAATAGTAGGCCAAAAAGTGAGTTCTGGCTACTAGGTACGACATATATATATATATATATATATATATATATATATATATATATATATATATATATATATATATAACGTGGCTACATATTATATATATATATATATATATATGTCGTACCTAATAGCCAGAACGCACTTCTCAGCCTACTATTCAAGGCCCGATTTGCCTAATAAGCCAAGTTTTCATGAATTAATGTTTTTTCGTCTACCTAACCTACCTAACCTAACCTAACCTAGCTTTTTTGGGCTACCTAACCTAACATTACCTATAAATATAGGTTAGGTTAGGTTAGGTAGGGTTGGTTAGGTTCGGTCATATATCTACGTTAATTTTAACTCCAATAAAAAAAAATTGACCTCATACATAGAGAAAAGGGTTGCTTTATCATTTCATAAGAAAAAAATTATAGTAAATATATTAATTCAGGAAAACTTGGCTTATTAGGCAAATCGGGCCTTGAATAGTAGGCTGAGAAGTGAGTTCTGGCTACTAGGTACGACATATATATATATATATATATATATATATATATATATATATATATATATATATATATATATGTCGTACCTAGTAGCCAGAACTCACTTTTCAGCCTACAATGCAAGGCACAATTTGCCTAATAAGCCAAGTTTTCATGAATTAATATATTTTCTCTAATTTTTTTCTTATGAAATGATAAAGCAACCCATTTCATTATGTAAGAGGTCAATTTTTTTTTATTGGAGTTAAAATTAACATAGATATATGACCGAACCTAACCAACCCTACCTAACCTAACCTAACCTATCTTTATAGGTTAGGTTAGGTTAGGTAGGCGAAAAAGTTAGGTTAGGTTAGGTTAGGTTGGTTAGGTAGTCGAAAAGCAATTAATTCATGAAAACTTGGCTTATTAGGCAAATCGGGCCTTGCATAGTAGGCTCAGAAGTGAGTTCTGGCTACTAGGTACGACATATATATATATATATATATATATATATATATATATATTATTAAATATGACCGAAAAAGTAAGATTAATAATTCTAACACGAATTTTCTCAATCTTTCGTACATTTCTTTTCACTGTTGGAGGTAAATCAAAAATCAATTCTCCAAAATTCATTTTTATTTCTAGTCTGACGCGACACGAGCGCGTTTCGTAAAACTTATTACATTTTCAAAGACTTTAGTTTACAAATACACAACTGAATAGAACTTACGCATCTCCGATTTTATATCTACATTTCAGAGAGGTATAAATGTAGATATTTTATATCTACATTTACCCTATTAATGCCACCTCTTGTTCTGTCTTGTGTTGATGAAATTAATACCCTATTAATGCCACCTCACCCCATCCACCTCTCTCAAATGTAGATATAAAATCGGAGATGCGTAAGTTCTATTCAGTTGTGTATTTGTAAACTAAAGTCTTTGAAAATGTAATAAGTTTTACGAAACGCGCTCGTGTCGCGTCAGACTAGAAATAAAAATGAATTTTGGAGAATTGATTTTTGATTTCCCTCCAACAGTGAAAAGAAATGTACGAAAGATTGAGAAAATTCGTGTTAGAATTATTAATCTTACTTTTTCGGTCATATTTAATAATATATGTCTACAGGAAAGACTTCTACCAAAATATACTAATATATATATATATATATATATATATATATGTCGTACCTAGTAGCCAGAACGCACTTTTCAGCCTACTATGGAAGGCCCGATTTGCCTAATAAGCCAAGTTTTACTGAATAATTATATTTTCTCTAATTTTTTTCTTATGATATGATAAAGCTACCCATTTCATTATGTATGAGGTCAATTTTTTTTTATTGGAGTTAAAATTAACGTAGATATATGACCGAACCTAACCAACCCTACCTAACCTAACCTAACCTATCTTTATAGGTTAGGTTGGGTTAGGTAGCTGAAAAAGATAGGTTAGGTTAGGTTAGGTAGGTTAGGTAGTCGAAAAACAATTAATTCATGAAAACTTGGCTTATTAGGCAAATCGGGCCTTGAATAGTAGGCTGAGACAACCCGTTCTCGCAAATTCGTAAAGTCAATATTGACTTATTAACTACGTGCATAGGTGATATACTAAACATAATAGATACCCTTAAAAAGATTCATAGAAAACACCGACCTTACCTAACCTTGTTAGTATCTTAAGATAAGCATCTTATTGCTTCGTAATTACAATTATTACTTAACCTATACCTATTATAGGTTAGGTAATAATTGTAATTACGAAGCTATAAGATGTTTATCTTAAGATACTAACAAGGTTAGGTAAGGTCGGTGTTTTCAATGAATCTTTTTAAGGGTATCTATTATGTTAAGTATGTCACCTATGCACATATTTAATAAGTCAATATTGACTTATTAAATTTGCGAGAACGGGTTGGCTGAGAAGTGTGTTCTGGCTACTAGGTACGACATATATATATATATATATATATATATATATATATATATATATATATATATATATATATATATTGTTGGGGTTTCCACCCTCTCTATTATTCTCTACCCTTACTCTGGGGTGAGCAATAGTTACGCTCAAGGTAACTCACCGTAGCCCTGCGGGTCTTCCCTCGATCCTCACGGCGCCACTGCACGCCAGGAGAGTCTCCCAGTCAATCTTAACGGCCTCTTATTAAGAAAGAGTGAGAACACGATTCGATCACATCGACTGTCGTGTGCCCTCCCCAACAATAGGGCTCTACGGTTAATCACAAGGTCGCCAATTGGTGTTTAAGGTGGCCAATAACACCATCAGTGGACTGGTGTATTCAGTGGTAGCCTTGGCAAGGTCACACTCAAAGATCAGGAATCAGGCAGGTACTTATTGTTATCACTCTATGCTTACAGGTATAGTATAGCCACAAGATCAATGGAGGGGATGATAAAAACACAAAGAGAGTTTTGTATTTTACTTAAAATGTATGAAAGATGTCACAAGGCCACACAATAATCATAAATCAACTGATCCTGACGCGGCTGGTAATTCCCACGGATATTATGCGATCATCAGGGGGCAACATCTCCCCCCCCTCATCAAGTGTCAAAAACCAGCTGATCGCGTGGCCTCTCCGCGCGAACTTTGCTTGTTTTCTAGATTCGCTGTTTCGTTAAATTCTCCAATATTACTAGAAACTCGCACACTCGATATTGGCACAAATAAACCGAATTACTTAGTTACACTGTACTCAGGCTCAAACAGTCTTTTCTACAATCAATTCTACAATGATTCACTGTAATGGTCTTACACTGTTATTTATCCAACAATATATTATGAAATATTAGCACGGGAGTTTTCAGTACTTTCTCTCGTTGGCGATAACGCAATAATTCACTGTACTCACAAATGATTATTCACTGAATGAACATAGACATATATATGGTATATAAATCAATCATCAATACATGGAAAATAAATAGTTTCTGGGCACATAGCCTAACCTCCACATACTGGCATAATCTTATATATAATTTACCACTATATGTTCATATCAAAATCTATAGAAAGATATACACAACACAGTAAATTTATCACTGGTTCCTGGTGCCTGTACACACCAATAATCAACATAAATATTACAAGTACTCTTGATAGTACTGTCTAGCACCCTGGTGCTTTACCATGACATAGGTGAGACTTGCTCACGACATATAAAATCTTCAGGCTAGATAATATAGCCAAATAATATAGCTAACTAAAGGGGAATGGGGAGGGAACTAGAACCACCTACTTCACCCTATCCTCCGATGAGAGTCGAGATGTAGCTCCTGGTCCTCGTGTCGGGAACGCCCCCACACTACACGTCGTCGTGTCCTACCAGAGCCTCTCGTCGTCCCACCGTTTAGCGCGTCGTCTCCGTGCCTCCTCACTGCAGGTCCGTCCTCCTCCTTGACTTCTTGAAGGTTGGAGTCGGTCTCCTGGCCGTCGTCTTCTCCCAGCAACGGCTGTCGCCTACGTCTCAGCTACAGTCGTCCGGTTCCCCAAATAGTCCTCTCTTCCTCAACTACCCAGTGGCTCTGTCAGCCACTACGCTGTCACGAACTGGTGAATTGCCACAGACGTCAACATACGTCACTGCACGGCTTCACTGCTACTGGCACAGTACCTGACTGGAGCACTTGTAGCTCAAATAACCGTCAATTCCCTCTTCTGGTTCAACACATGAACTAGGGAAGACTTCTCAGAGTACTGGCGGAATTCCGGTGACGCATAAATCCACGGGAGCTGGAATTACTGTCCGACTGACAGGACCACTCGTCGCACGCCCAACCTCTATGACGTGTCGTGTCTGACTGATGGCGCCAGCCCGGCGCGCTGGCCGGACCCCCTTCCTTCGTGACGTCACTTTCGCCACGGGAGGTTTTCATTGGCTCCCGGTGCCACATTGCTGTCGGTGACCAATCCGGTGCCACTGACGTCACACGGTTTTGGCGGGAGATCAGAGAAGCCAGCGCCATCTTGGCTCCCTAAAGGGCCTAAACCACAGGCCAAAATATCACTATTTCACAAATTTCTCGGCTCTCCGAGAACACTTCACTCTCTCCCATATATCAAATTGTAGCCTGCAACGTAGAGAACGCTTGGGAAAAGTAGACATGACTCTTACTGCAGGCGTGGGAGAATTATAAAGGGGGGGAACTCCGTCACATACCCCTCCCCTTAAAATAAGAGTCATGTCTGGTTAGTGTATGCGGGATAGGGCGTCCGCTACTACGTTTTCCTTCCCCTTGATGTGTTTGATCTCCAGCCGGTATTCTTGCAGTAACAACGTCCACCTAGTTAGACGTTGGTTGGAATTCTTCATCTTGTATAAAAATGTGAGAGGGTTGTGATCGGTGAATACTAGGACAGGTCTCGCCCCTCCTCCCACGTATACATCAAAGTGCTTCAGGGCCATAACTAGCGCCAATGCCTCCTTCTCAACGGTGCTGTAGGCCCGCTGGTATTTTACGAACTTCTTCGAGTAGAAGGCTACTGGCCTATGCACTTCACTCCGTTCTTGAGCCAACATGGCCCCTATTCCAACGTCGCTGGCGTCCACGTACAGGATAAAACCGGCTGAAAAATCTGGAGATATCAATACTGGGGCCTCCGTCAACAATTTCTTGGTCTTTTCAAAAGACTCTTGGCAGGCCTCTCCCCATCTCCATCTTACATTCTTGGAGAGTAGCTCGGTTAGGGGATGCGCTACCGTGGAGAAATTCCGGCAGAACCCACGATAGTACCCTATCATTCCGAGGTACCTGAGCAACTCCTTGCGCGTCTTGGGCACGGGGTATTCCTTTATGGCTGCTACTTTGTTATCAACTGGAGTGACTTCACCTTGGCCGATGACAAAACCGAGGTACTCTAAGTGAGCTTTCCCAAACTCACTCTTGGCCAAATTTACAGTCAGGTTAGCCTCCTCTAACCTTCTGAATAATTCCCCAAGTCTCTCCAGATGCGTCCCCCAATCGTCGGCGTACACGACGATGTCATCGATGTAAACCGTGCATCCTACTGCACCCCTTAACAGCTCGTTCATCATTCGCTGGAAGCAGCTGCCGCTGTTTTTCATGCCGAAGGGCAACACCTTGTACTGGTACAGCCCATCAGGAGTCGCGAAAGCTGATATCTTCCTGGCCTCAGGAGTCAGGGAGATCTGGTAGTACCCCTTGAGAAGATCGACCTTGGATACATACCGTGCACTGCCCACCTGGTCAATGCAGTCACTCACTCTTGGCATGGGGTGAGAATCCGCCACAGTGACGGAGTTCACCCTCCTGTAATCTGTACAAAAGCGGTATGTTCCGTCGCTTTTCCTCACCAACAGGCACGGGGAACTCCACTCACTTTTGCTGGGCTCCGCCAGGTCGTTCTCAAGGAGGTACTCCACCTCCTTTCTCATCAGCTCTCGCTTCTCTGGGCTCACCCTGTACGCGCTCTGTTTGACGGGCCTGGCGTCCCTCACCTCCACCTCGTGCGTCACACTCCGGTGTCGTCGGGGCACGTCGGTGAAGAGGGAGGCATTCTTTCTCAGTAGGTCCGTCAGGTCCGCTCTCTGTTGCCCTTCCAGATGTGACAGCTTGTCCTTGATGTTTGCCAGACTCTCAGTGTTGGTGAGACGGGTGCCATCCGCCCTGGACCACTTTCCTTCCTCCTCCGGGAGTTCTTGGTCCACCTGTACGCACAGAACTGTCTTTTGCTGGGGTTCCCGGGTCATCGTTCCTTCCTGCCTGGCGGTTCCTCCTTCCACCGTGAAGAAGGGTTTCAGGCGGTCCACGTGACACACCTGTTTCTTTCGGGCTCTGTTCGACTTCCCAATTTCGTACGACACCGGACCCAACCGTCGCAGCACTTGGTATGGTCCCTCGAACCGTGACTCGGTCACCCTACCTTTACCTGGACACAAGACCATTACTTGGGACCCGACCTGGAAATCCCTCTGTGTAGCTCTCTTGTCGTACCATTCCGACATCTTACGCTGCGCCTCCTTCAGGTGCTTCCCAGCCAGTTCCTTAGCCAGAGTGAGACGTTCTTTAAACTTCTGGACATATTCGTTCACCGTTCCCACGGTTGCTGCCGGTGTCCATTGTTCCCTCAGCATGGACAGGGGACTTCTCACCTCGTGTCCATACACTAGCTGGAATGGTGAGAATCCTAGTGACTCTACCACCGCGTTGCGTATGGCAAATAACGCGGGGTATATGGCCTCATCCCACTCAGCCCCCTGTTCTGCGCAGAACACTCTCAGCACAGTTTTCAATGTGGAGTGGAATCTTTCGATCGCCCCCTGCGACTGCGGTCGGTAGGGCGACGATCGAATCTGAGTCACTCCCCATCCTGCCATCGTCTGTCGGAACCACTTCGACTGAAAAATGCTTGCGCAGTCTGTTTGGATCTCTTTGGGCATCCCCACCCACGAGAAAAACCGCTGCAGTTGGCTGGCTACTCCTTGCGATGTTAAACGTCGCATCGGGACGGCTTCCGGAAACCTGGTGGAGGTACACATTATTGTCATTAGGTAGGTGTTCCCTTTCCTCGTCCTTGGCAAAGGACCCACTCCATCAACTAGCAGACGCTCGAAAGCAGGCCCAAACGCCGGAACAGGGATCAATGGGGCCTTCGGTATCGCGGACTGGCTCTTCCCTGCCCTCTGGCAAGGTAAGCACGTCTTACAATAGCGTCTCACCTCGGCGTCCATACCTGGCCAGTAAAAGTAATCCCTTATCCGTCGCAGCGTCTTAGTCACTCCCAGGTGGCCTGCAGAGTCCACGGAGTGCGCTAGGTCCAACACGGCCGCTCTGCACTGGGCCGGCAACACTACCTGGCGCCTCGTGCTTAGAGACTCTTCCCCGGCCTCCACCCTCACAGGTCTCCACTGCCTCATCAGCATTCCGTCTTGAAGGTAAAAATGGGTAGCCTTCTCAGGGCCAACACGTCCTCCTTGGGCCTCACTAATCAAATCGGGGAACTCCTCCTGCTGCAACTGTTCAAGACGAGTGCGATCTACCCCTAGAGAACTGGTAAGGGTCACCTGCAACTCACCATTTGGGCTATCTTCGCCCTCCGCTCGTTCTCCGGGTTCCACGAAGAGGCGATCTATTCTCAGGCTGTCAGTTGTCTCCTCAGCCCCATCAGATCCACAACCTCCTTGTTCTTCGCGTCGTCTTGGCATCACAGCACAAACTGGGAACGCCACCGGTGCGATTCCCTTCTCGTCCCCACAGACGTTCAACTCTCCGCCTGTCTTCCTGTATTGTTCTATGTACTCTTCGCCTTTCACGAGATGTGGGAGGACGTATCCTCCACATGCGTCATTCCCCAAGATGACCTGCGCCTCCATCTTGGGCATTGATGTACAGACTCCCACCACTAGGGTCTGGCAGCCATAGTCGGAATCTAAAGTTACCTGGTGTAGGGGCATCCTCACTGGGCCTCCCACAGTGGTCACACTTGCTACCCCCACACTGGTACTTTCGTAACCCTCGGGGAACAGGGTCTCACTCACCAGGGTAAAATCGGCCCCAGTGTCTCTTAAGATCTTCACAGGGATGGGGTCTGCGTCCCCCATCCTTACGGTTCCTTGACACACGAATGGGTGAACTTGCTTCTCCCCATTTAGCACGGGTTCATCCCGCACTCCCTCGGCCCTCTGGTCCTCGAACATCACTAAAGCAACGTGTCCCCGCTGCTTAGGGCGTCTGCATTCCCGCGCGACGTGTCCGGGTATTCCGCAGTTGTAGCAGCGGCCCCTCGGCGGAGACCATCCGCCACCGCTCGCCTTAGCACTGCCTCCAGAGGCCGTCGCACCCTGTGTCTTTCCCGAACCGCTTGTTGACTCCTTGGTCGCAACAACAGCTCCCGAGCTCTCCGCATGGTTCTTCTTGATCGGTTCTACAGCACCTTTTGTTCCTCGGGTGTTCCAACTTGAGAAATGGGACTTGGGAGAACTCGTTCCTGCCCTCCATCCATCCGTCCTTCTATAACTCCGATCGTTTCCGACGTATGCGGGTGGTCGGTTCTGTCCCTCTCGGCGTGGGCGTAGGGCTTCCTCTAGCATGTCGGCCCGGTCGGCTGCGGCCCTCAGGTCCTTTATGTCCGCCTCCTTTACCCTCATCCTGATCTCAGGAGAGAGCACGGACATAAACTTTTCCATGGCCATTAGTTCCTTGACCTCTTCGACCGACCTTGCTTCTTCAGAGTCCAGCCACTTAAGGAGCTTTCTTTCAATGTCCCTCGCCGTCTCCGCATACGATTTTCCTGGCAACCGGGTACATTCTCTAAACCTCTTTCTGTAACACTCTGGCGTGAGCTTAAAGGAACGGAGCACAGCTCGTTTTACCGCATCGTAGTTAGTGCATTCTTGGAAGTCGAGCATAGTGAAGGCTTGGCGAGCTTCCCCTGTGAGCCTTCCTTGGACCAACTCCGCCCACTCCGCCCTCGGCCACCTCTTCATAGCAGCAACTCTCTCAAAGTGATCGAAGAAACTTTCGGCTTCACTAGGCACAAAGACCGGCAGGTCTCGTTCCCTCACTCGTCGGTCTTCCTGTGGCGGGGCAGGGGCACCTAGTCCCAGTTCAGCTCGCTTCAGCTCCACCTCCTGGTTGGCTTCTATTTCCATTTGTCTCAGCCTAACTTCTTGCTCTCGTTCTTCCCTGCGTAGCTGTGCTTCTCGTTCTTGCTCTTCTTTGCGCTGCTGTGCTTCTTCTCTCCTCAGCTGCGCTTCTGCTTCTCGCTCTTCTTTACGCTGCTGCGCTTCTCGCTCTTCTTTGCGCTGCTGTGCCTCTGCTTCTCGCTCTTCTTTGCGCTGCTGTGCCTCTCGCTCTTCTTTGCGCTGCTGTGCCTCTCGCTCTTCTTTGCGCTGCTGTGCCTCTCGCTCTTCTTTGCGCTGCTGTGCCTCTAGCTGCAGCTTCATTATTTCCAGCTTAATGCTGTGCCTGCTGCCGCTGGATCCCCTGCTGCTTCCACCAATACTCAAGTGTTCACCCTCACTGGCAGGTGTTTGGGGCCTTTCCTCCCCCAAAGCTTCGTCTCGAGCCTTTAGCTGAGCCATTATCTCTAGTCTTCTTTCACCAACTCGGGCAGATTTCAGCTTTATTCCAAAATGATCCGCTATAGCCTGTAACTGTGCCTTGGTGCACTCTTCCAGCACCTGTTCGTCTCTAGAGTCAATAAACCTCGCTACTTTATCATCCTCCATCTTGTGCTACGAGTGATAACCTTCACCTGATCTCTAACACCACTGCCAAGTACCACTGCAACCTTTACTTCGATCTATGTCCTGGCAAGGTCGCCAATGTTGGGGTTTCCACCCTCTCTATTATTCTCTACCCTTACTCTGGGGTGAGCAATAGTTACGCTCAAGGTAACTCACCGTAGCCCTGCGGGTCTTCCCTCGATCCTCACGGCGCCACTGCACGCCAGGAGAGTCTCCCAGTCAATCTTAACGGCCTCTTATTAAGAAAGAGTGAGAACACGACTCGATCACATCGACTGTCGTGTGCCCTCCCCAACAATAGGGCTCTACGGTTAATCACAAGGTCGCCAATTGGTGTTTAAGGTGGCCAATAACACCATCAGTGGACTGGTGTATTCAGTGGTAGCCTTGGCAAGGTCACACTCAAAGATCAGGAATCAGGCAGGTACTTATTGTTATCACTCTATGCTTACAGGTATAGTATAGCCACAAGATCAATGGAGGGGATGATAAAAACACAAAGAGAGTTTTGTATTTTACTTAAAATGTATGAAAGATGTCACAAGGCCACACAATAATCATAAATCAACTGATCCTGACGCGGCTGGTAATTCCCACGGATATTATGCGATCATCAGGGGGCAACATCTCCCCCCCCTCATCAAGTGTCAAAAACCAGCTGATCGCGTGGCCTCTCCGCGCGAACTTTGCTTGTTTTCTAGATTCGCTGTTTCGTTAAATTCTCCAATATTACTAGAAACTCGCACACTCGATATTGGCACAAATAAACCGAATTACTTAGTTACACTGTACTCAGGCTCAAACAGTCTTTTCTACAATCAATTCTACAATGATTCACTGTAATGGTCTTACACTGTTATTTATCCAACAATATATTATGAAATATTAGCACGGGAGTTTTCAGTACTTTCTCTCGTTGGCGATAACGCAATAATTCACTGTACTCACAAATGATTATTCACTGAATGAACATAGACATATATATGGTATATAAATCAATCATCAATACATGGAAAATAAATAGTTTCTGGGCACATAGCCTAACCTCCACATACTGGCATAATCTTATATATAATTTACCACTATATGTTCATATCAAAATCTATAGAAAGATATACACAACACAGTAAATTTATCACTGGTTCCTGGTGCCTGTACACACCAATAATCAACATAAATATTACAAGTACTCTTGATAGTACTGTCTAGCACCCTGGTGCTTTACCATGACATAGGTGAGACTTGCTCACGACATATAAAATCTTCAGGCTAGATAATATAGCCAAATAATATAGCTAACTAAAGGGGAATGGGGAGGGAACTAGAACCACCTACTTCACCCTATCCTCCGATGAGAGTCGAGATGTAGCTCCTGGTCCTCGTGTCGGGAACGCCCCCACACTACACGTCGTCGTGTCCTACCAGAGCCTCTCGTCGTCCCACCGTTTAGCGCGTCGTCTCCGTGCCTCCTCACTGCAGGTCCGTCCTCCTCCTTGACTTCTTGAAGGTTGGAGTCGGTCTCCTGGCCGTCGTCTTCTCCCAGCAACGGCTGTCGCCTACGTCTCAGCTACAGTCGTCCGGTTCCCCAAATAGTCCTCTCTTCCTCAACTACCCAGTGGCTCTGTCAGCCACTACGCTGTCACGAACTGGTGAATTGCCACAGACGTCAACATACGTCACTGCACGGCTTCACTGCTACTGGCACAGTACCTGACTGGAGCACTTGTAGCTCAAATAACCGTCAATTCCCTCTTCTGGTTCAACACATGAACTAGGGAAGACTTCTCAGAGTACTGGCGGAATTCCGGTGACGCATAAATCCACGGGAGCTGGAATTACTGTCCGACTGACAGGACCACTCGTCGCACGCCCAACCTCTATGACGTGTCGTGTCTGACTGATGGCGCCAGCCCGGCGCGCTGGCCGGACCCCCTTCCTTCGTGACGTCACTTTCGCCACGGGAGGTTTTCATTGGCTCCCGGTGCCACATTGCTGTCGGTGACCAATCCGGTGCCACTGACGTCACACGGTTTTGGCGGGAGATCAGAGAAGCCAGCGCCATCTTGGCTCCCTAAAGGGCCTAAACCACAGGCCAAAATATCACTATTTCACAAATTTCTCGGCTCTCCGAGAACACTTCACTCTCTCCCATATATCAAATTGTAGCCTGCAACGTAGAGAACGCTTGGGAAAAGTAGACATGACTCTTACTGCAGGCGTGGGAGAATTATAAAGGGGGGGAACTCCGTCACAATATATATATATATATATATATATATATATATATATATATATATATATATATATATATATATATATATGTCGTACCTAGTAGCCAGAACGCACTTCTCGGCCTACTATGCAAGGCCCGATTTGCCTAATAAGCCAAATTTTCCTGAATTAATATATTTTCTCTAATTTTTTTCTTATGAAATGATAAAGCTACCCATTTCATTATGTATGAGGTCAATTTTTGTTATTGGAGTTAAAATTAACGAAGATATATGACCGAACCTAACCAACCCTACCTAACCTAACCTATCTTTATAGGTTAGGTTAGGTTAGGTAGCCGAAAAAGTTAGGTTAGGTTAGGTTAGGTAGATTAGGTAGTCGAAAAACAATTAATTCACGAAAACTTGGCTTATTAGGCAAATTGGGCCTTGCATAGTAGGCTGAGAAGTGCGTTCTGGCTACTAGGTACGACACATATATATATATGTATATATATATATATGTCGTACCTAGTAGCCAGAACGCACTTCTCAGCCTACTATGCAAGGCCCAATTTGCCTAATAAGCCAAGTTATGTTGGACATTGTCTTCTGTGTTGGCATCGATATGTTCTTGTCTTGTCCTTACTCTCATGGTGGGTAGAGTAAATAGTTCCGTGATTTGGGTGTTCATGGTAGGTCGCTCTATTCTTATGTGAATTGCCTCAAGAATTTGTAATCTTCTTGAATCTTGGGTTTTGTCTATTATGCAAGTATTCTTGTTCAACATTTCTCTTGTTAGAGTAATGTCATGGGCTTGTCTCATGTGATTCCTAGGGGCACCAGATTGAAGATGGCATGTCAAACGCCTCGTCAGCTTGGTCGACGTCATACCTATGTACTTACATTGAAGGTTACATCCTTCGTGGGGGCAAGTGTACATGTATACAACGCTTGACTGCTGTAGAGGGTTCTCCGTCGGCTTCGGGCTGTTTTTGATAAGGAGTTCGGAAGTCTTCTTGGTTTTGTAGAATATTATCAGGTTTATGTTTTGGTTAGGAGTAGTGCTTTTTACTCCTTTACGGATTATTTCTTTCATTATTCTTTCCTCTTTTATATGTTCACTGTGCATGGTTGATTTGTAATATAATTTTATTGGGGGTGTTGTGGTTTCTGTTCTAGGTTCTGAATTATACCAACGGTCCAAGTGTCTTCTTATAGCAGCGTTTATTTCCGCGTTGCTATATCCGTTGTTAACCAATACCTGAGTTACTCTTTCAAACTCTCTACTCACGTTGCTCCATTCAGAGCAGTGGGTAAGCGCTCGACGAATATAAGCATTGAGAACACTGGCTTTGTATCTTTGGGGGCACTCACTTCTACCGTTCAGGTATAATCCTATGTTGGTGGGCTTGGTATATACGTTGGTGCTTAAAGAGGTTCCTGTTTTTGTTATTAGTACATCCAAGAATGGCAGACTGTTATTTTCACTATTTTCACGTGTAAATCGGAGTACTGACTCTCTCTCTAGGTGTCTTTTTAGGTCAATTAGTTCATCTGAGTCTTTTACTATTACGAATATGTCATCTACATAACGGCAGTATACAGTTGGTTTTTGTCTGCTACTGAAGACCCTATCTTCGATGGTTCCCATATAAAAATTAGCAAATAAAACTCCTAAGGGGGAGCCCATTGCTACTCCGTCTATTTGTAAATACATGTCTCCTTGTGGACTGATGAAAGGGGCTTCCTTTGTACATGCTTCGAGAAGACTTTTCAAGTGTGGCTCAGGTATGTCTAATTTGGGGGTGCTCTCGTCTCCTAGAGAGAGAGTCAGTACTCCGATTTACACATGAAAATAGTGAAAATAACAGTCTGCCATTCTTGGATGTACTAATAACAAAAACAGGAACCTCTTTAAGCACCAACGTATATACCAAGCCCACCAACATAGGATTATACCTGAACGGTAGAAGTGAGTGCCCCCAAAGATACAAAGCCAGTGTTCTCAATGCTTATATTCGTCGAGCGCTTACCCACTGCTCTGAATGGAGCAACGTGAGTAGAGAGTTTGAAAGAGTAACTCAGGTATTGGTGAACAACGGATATAGCAACGCGGAAATAAACGCTGCTATAAGAAGACACTTGGACCGTTGGTATAATTCAGAACCTAGAACAGAAACCACAACACCCCCAATAAAATTATATTACAAATCAACCATGCACAGTGAACATATAAAAGAGGAAAGAATAATGAAAGAAATAATCCGTAAAGGAGTAAAAAGCACTACTCCTAACCAAAACATAAACCTGATAATATTCTACAAAACCAAGAAGACTTCCGAACTCCTTATCAAAAACAGCCCGAAGCCGACGGAGAACCCTCTACAGCAGTCAAGCGTTGTATACATGTACACTTGCCCCCACGAAGGATGTAACCTTCAATGTAAGTACATAGGTATGACGTCGACCAAGCTGACGAGGCGTTTGACATGCCATCTTCAATCTGGTGCCCCTAGGAATCACATGAGACAAGCCCATGACATTACTCTAACAAGAGAAATGTTGAACAAGAATACTTGCATAATAGACAAAACCCAAGATTCAAGAAGATTACAAATTCTTGAGGCAATTCACATAAGAATAGAGCGACCTACCATGAACACCCAAATCACGGAACTATTTACTCTACCCACCATGAGAGTAAGGACAAGACAAGAACATATCGATGCCAACACAGAAGACAATGTCCAACATAACAGGCCAATTACACTGGATTAATCTTTGTGTTTAGATAGGAGATGCCTCGTATGGGCCAATACGCCTTCTGCAGCCCCTATGTTTATCCCTTATGTATCCCCCCATGTTTTTCACCTTCATTGTATTATCACCTGACCTAATGCGGGTATAAAATCAACTAGTATTGTAAGATCTGTTCACTTGAGAATGAACCATGGAGGTTCGAAACGTCGTGCAAATTATACAAATAAGTGTAATACACTCTATAGTAAATCACTTCTTTTCTTCACCTTAAAAGTACGAAAATGAGTTTTGGAGAACTCCTATTCCAATTAAGCCCTGATGCTAAGAAAATAGTTAGAGGGATAGAAGCCCTAAACCAGAAAATAATAAATACAGAATATGCGGTCATATTCAATGAAATATATATATATATATATATATATATATCATATATATATCATATATCATATATATATATATATATATATATATATATATATATATATATATATATATATATATATATATATATATATATATATATATATATTATTGAATATGACCGAAAAAGTAAGATTAATAATTCTAACACGAATTTTCTCGATCTTTCTTACGTTTCTTTTCACTGTTGATAGTAATTCAAAGATCAATTCTCTAAAATTCATTTTTATTTCTAGTCTGACGCGACACTTGAGTGCGTTTCGTAAAACTTATTACATTTTCAAAGACTTTAGTTTACACACACACACACACACAACTTTAACTGAATAGAGCTTAAACAACTTTCGAGTTTTTATACCTACATTTGGGTGAAGTGACATGTTACAATAGTTTTGGATGAGGTGAAAATAAACTTTTAACACAAGACAGAACACGAAACAATGAAATACAAACAGTTATTAAAGGTAGGTAGCTCCAGAAGGCCTATTTTTATTGGCCCATATTTCTTGATGCTTCTATATTGGAGCAGAGTCTTGAAGTGGGTAGAATATAGTTGTGCATTAATTGGCTGTTGATTGCTGGTGTTGACTTCTTGATGTGTAGTGCCTCGCAGACGTCGAGCCGCCTGCTATCGCTGTTTCTATCGATGATTTCTGTGTTGTTTGCTAAGGTTTCTCTGGTGATGGATTGGTTGTGGGAAGAGGCTATATGTTCCTTAATGGAGCCCTGTTGCTTATGCATCGTTAAACGCCTGGAAAGAGATGTTGTTGTCTTGCCTATATACTGAGTTTTTTGAGGCTTACAATCCCAAAGAGGGCATTTGAAGGCATAGACGACTTTGGTCTCTTTTAAAACGTACTGCTTTGTGTCTGGAGAGTTTCTCATGAGTAGGCTGGCCGTTTTTTTGGTTTTATAGTAAATTGTCAGTTGTATCTTCTGATTTTTGGCTGTAGGGATAACGTTTCTACTGACAATATCTTTCAGGACCCTTTCCTCCGTTTTATGGGCTGTGGAAAAGAAGTTCCTGTAAAATAGTCTAATAGGGGGTATAGGTGTTGTTTTAGTTGTCTCTTCAGAGGTTGCATGGCATTTCACTTTCCTTCTTATGATGTCTTCCACGAAACCATTGGAGAAGCCGTTGTTGACTAGGACCTGCCTTACCCTACAGAGTTCTTCGTCGACTTGCTTCCATTCTGAGCTGTGGCTGAGAGCACGGTCGACATAAGCGTTAACAACACTCCTCTTGTACCTATCCGGGCAGTCACTGTTGGCATTGAGGCACATTCCTATGTTTGTTTCCGTAGTGTAGACTGCAGTGTGGAAACCTCCGCTCCTTTCCATGACTGTTACATCTAGAAAGGGCAGCTTCCCATCCTTCTCCATCTCGTAAGTGAAACGCAACACAGAATTCTGCTCAAATGCCTCCTTCAGCTGCTGCAGATGTCTGACATCAGGTACCTGTGTAAAAATGTCGTCAACATACCTGCAGTATATGGCCGGTTTCAAGTTCATGTCGACTAAGACTTTTTGCTCGATGGTACCCATGTAGAAGTTTGCAAACAGGACACCTAGGGGAGAACCCATGGCGACCCCATCTACTTGCTTATACGTGTGTCCATCCGGGCTCAAGAAGGGTGCCTCTTTAGTACAAGCTTGGAGTAGTTTCCTTAGACTGTTTTCTGGTACTGGGGACCATTCAGGCTTGTTCGCACACGCGCATGTATATATATATATATATATATATATATATATATATATATATATATATATATATACATATATATATATATATATATATATATATATATATATATATATATATGTATATATATATATATATATATATATATATATATATATATATATATATGTATATATATATATATAAATATAAATATATATATATATATATATATATATATATATATATATATATATATATATATATATATATATATATATATATATATATATATATATGTCGTACCTAGTAGCCAGAACGCACTTCTCGGCCTACTATGCAAGGCCCGATTTGCCTAATAAGCCAAATTTTCCTGAATTAATATATTTTCTCTAATTTTTTTCTTATGAAATGATAAAGCTACCCATTTCATTATGTATGAGGTCAATTTTTTTTATTGGAGGTAAAATTAACGAAGATATATGACCGAACCTAACCAACCCTACCTAACCTAACCTATCTTTATAGGTTAGGTTAGGTTAGGTAGCCGAAAAAGTTAGGTTAGGTTAGGTAGATTAGGTAGTCGAAAAACAATTAATTCACGAAAACTTGGCTTATTAGGCAAATTGGGCCTTGCATAGTAGGCTGAGAAGTGCGTTCTGGCTACTAGGTACGACACATATATATATATGTATATATATATATGTCGTACCTAGTAGCCAGAACGCACTTCTCAGCCTACTATGCAAGGCCCAATTTGCCTAATAAGCCAAGTTTTCCGTAATTAATATATTTTCTCATATTTTTTTCTTATGAAATGATAAAGCTACCCATTTCATAATGTATGAGGTCAACTTTTTTTATTGGAGTTAAAATTAACGTAGATATATGACCAAACCTAACCAACCCTACCTAACCTAACCTATCTTTTTAGGTTAGGTTAGGTTAGGTAGCCGAAAAAGTTAGGTTAGGTAGGTTAGGTAGTCGAAAAACAATTAATTCATGAAAACTTGGCTTAGTAGGCAAATTGGGCCTTGCATAGTAGGCTGAGAAGTGCGTTCTGGCTACTAGGTACGACATATATATATATATATATATATATATATATATATATATATATATATATATATATATATATATATATATATATATATATATATATATATATATATATATATATATATATATATATATATATATATATATATATATATATATATATATATATAAGCCTATACTTGCATAAACCACAAGTGAAGATAAACAATCTTTGGACAACACCCACCAGTGGGACTCGAACCCAGAAAGCACAACTACCTTCCAGTAGCTGGCATAACTAGTATGCTTTAACCCACTACGCCATCAGACCTTACAAAAGAAGTAGATAGTTCGAGATATATCTAGTTCGAGATATATCTACTTATCTCGAACTATCTACTTCTTTTGTAAGGTCTGATGGCGTAGTGGGTTAAAGCATACTAGTTATGCCAGCTACTGGAAGGTAGTTGTGCTTTCTGGGTTCGAGTCCCACTGGTGGGTGTTGTCCAAAGATTGTATATATATATATATATATATATATATATATATATATATATATATATATATATATATATATATATATATATATATATATATATATATATATGTGTGAGAAAGCTGCATGAACGCGCAAGCCATATATCACTAAGAACTCTTTGACCCGGCCAGGATTCGAACCCATGCCGTCCAGGTTCACCCCTAAACGTACACAGTACCGTGACCACCGCATGGGTTCGGTACTGGGCATGGGTTCGAATCCTGGCCGGGTCAAAGAGTTCTTAGTGATATATATATATATATATATATATATATATATATATATATATATATATATATATATATATATATATATATATATATATATATATATATATATTATTGAATATGACCGAAAAAGTAAGATTAATAATTCTAACACGAATTTTCTCGATCTTTCTCACGTTTCTTTTCACTGTTGATAGTAATTCAAAGATCAATTCTCTAAAATTCATTTTTATTTCTAGTCTGACGCGACACTTGAGCGCGTTTCGTAAAACTTATTACATTTTCAAAGACTTTAGTTTACACACACACACACACACAACTTTAACTGAATAGAGCTTAAACAACTTTCGAGTTTTTATACCTACATTTGGGTGAAGTGACATGTTAC
Organism: Procambarus clarkii; assembly: GCF_040958095.1. Taxonomy (NCBI): domain Eukaryota; kingdom Metazoa; phylum Arthropoda; class Malacostraca; order Decapoda; family Cambaridae; genus Procambarus; species Procambarus clarkii. The sequence goes on from NC_091213.1 coordinate 15,843,295, forward strand.
AATAGTTTTGGATGAGGTGAAAATAAACTTTTAACACAAGACTGTAAGGAATCTTTCAGAACACTATATACCACATATGTCAGACCAATCCTGGAGTATGCGGCTCCAGCGTGGAGTCCATATCTAGTCAAGCATAAGACTAAACTGGAAAAGGTTCAAAGGTTTGCCACCAGACTAGTACCAGAACTGAGGGGTATGAGCTACGAGGAGAGACTACGTGAATTAAACCTTACGTCACTGGGAGACAGAAGAGTTAGAGGGGACATGATCACCACATACAAGATTCTCAGAGGAATTGATAGGGTAGATAAAGACAGACTTTTTAACACAAGGGGGCACACGCACTAGGGGACACAGGTGGAAATTTAGTGCCCAAATGAGCCATAGAGACGTTAGAATGAATTTTTTCAGTGTCAGAGTAGTAGACAAATGGAATGCTTTAGGAAGTGATGTGGTGGAGGCTGACTCCATACACAGCTTCAAGTGTAGATATGATAGAGCCCAGTAGGCTCAGGAACCTGTACACCAGTTGACTGACGGTTGAGAGGCAGGACCAAAGAGCCAGAGCTCAACCCCCGCAAGCACAATTAGGTAAGTACAAAGTACCATCGGGGGGGGGGGGGTGAAATCCTGCAAGAGTCTAATAGCGAGAAAGATCTGGGGGGTTGATATCACACCGAACTTGTTCCCAGAGGCCCACATCAAAAAGATATAGTCAGCGACATATGCTAGATTGGCCAACATAATAACTGCTTTTGGAAACTTGCGTAAGGAATCATTCAGAACCTTGTATACCACTTATGTGAGACCAATCCTGGAATATGCAGCTCCAGCCTGGAATCCATACCCAGTTATAGTTAAAGTTTTTTTAGTTTAGTTCATTTAATATGCACCCCATACCCATCTTGTGGGTGGTACTGGAAAGGGTTACAGAGGCACATAATGGGCTCAGGGACTGAACCCCACAATTCATTTAGCTAAGCAAGTTACAATCTTGATGAGCTAGTTACAAAATTCAGTATAAGGCGTAACATCATCAAAGGGTTCGAGACCGACCAAAAGTTCAGTTTCTAAATTAAGCAACTGACATATGTGGAGAGCTAGTGTCACAATTGATATATTTGTAATGCACACCGCCCCCCATCCAGTGGGCAGCGGTGGATAGGTTACAGTCACTTAATTACTACCCTCAGTTAGCAAACTGGGGATATTTGGCTAAAATTTCTGGTAGCAGATCATTTTGAATGAAATATTTACACATCTTTGGAACATTGTTTATAGAATTGTCTCTGAATTCACGTATTTTTTCGCACTCCATCACATAGTGACGGAGGGTGTACAAGACAAAGTTAGAGAAGATTCAGAGGTATGCCAACAGACTAGCCCCAGAACTGAGAGGAATGAGCTACGAGAAAAGGCTGCGGGAGCTGAACCTCACGTCCCTGGAAGACAGAAGAGTATGGGAGACATGATCACCACCTACAAAATTCTTAGCGAAATTGACAGAGTAGACAAAGACAAACTATTTAGAATGGGTGGAACACGAACAAGGGGACATAGGTGAAAACTTAGTACCCAAATGAGCCACAGAGACAGAAAGATTTTTTTCAGTGTCAGAGTAGTTAACAAATGGAATGCATTAGGCAGTGATGTGGTGGAGACTGACTATTCAGTTTCAAATGTAGATATGATAAGAGCCCAATAGGCTAAAGAATCTGTACACCAGTTGAGAGGCGGGACCATAGAGCCGCAGCTCAACCCCCGCAAGCACAACTAGGTGAGTACACCGCACGTGATATAAACCACAACATGGTAGATCAACAGACCACTCATGCACCAGCAGCTTTCTGCCTGTCTTCATCTTCTAATAGCTAGATTGATAAACAGTGTTTACACATTGCAGGTGGAAATGTTCGATAACAAACTGTCCCTTGGGCATGCGTATGACAACCATCGTATCAATGTAATGATAAACACTGACTCGAAAACAGCATTTCCAGCCCTAAGAAACCGTAATGGTACAGACAGCGTAAACTTAATAACTATACAGTCCTCCTCCTCCTCCAGAATTTTTATATACAAGGAACGAAAGTTGTAATTGTACCTGGGTCACAAATCATGTAATGAGCTCTGAAATCGAAATTGCGAATAAATTAGTTTGAGAGGGAACACGTCCAGATAATGTAGATGCCAATATACCAGCCAGCACTAGATATCTAAACTAGTTTGGAAACAACGATGCCTGCTAGAACAACACACAACCCTCTGAAACACTACCCCGGCCATCAACTGCCAGAGAGGTTACCGGGTACAAGGCACAAGCACCTTCAGTATAAACACCACCAAGGATGTTCTACGTCACACTAGACTGTGATTAGATCATCTATACGCTTGGGAGATTAGGCGCAACACTGCAGAAAGAGCTCCAAATATTGTAAACGACCAAATGGACATTCCCTCAAACACTATTTACTCAACTGTAATAAGACGAAGCAGTTGAGAAATTACTTTCAAACTGGCACTGAAACAATGATAAACACAGGCCAATTCCTGTTCGTAAGGATTGGCTACCTCTTAACACATTAATTCCTATTAAATAAATTGGCAGTTGAATAGTTAAAGTAAAACTAACAATACTGCTGAACTTTTCAAGTACAGAATAACAAAAATAATATCCACGTGAGTATACACAAGGCTAGTTACTATTTTGTTGCAGTTTAGTTAATTTATTACACAACCTATACCCAATTACCTATGGTGTCAGTAGTAATGGAAGAGAGTAACAGAGGTTGATATAATGGGCTCAGGAACTATACCTCAAAATTTCCCTTCAGCTCTGCTCTGTATTTTGGGTATTGTTATACTTATATCTGTTTGATTAATAAAATACTCAAACTATATATATATATATATATATATATATATATATATATATATATATATATATATATATATATATATATATATATATATATATATATATATATCACTAAGAACTCTTTGACCCGGCCAGGATTCGAACCCATGCCGTCCAGGATCACCCCTAAACGTACACAGTACCGTGACCACCGCACCAATGATCGTCTGTGGTCACGGTACTGTGTACGTTTAGGGGTGATCCTGGACGGCATGGGTTCGAATCCTGGCCGGGTCAAAGAGTTCTTAGTGATATATGGCTTGCGCGTTCATGCAGCTTTCTCACATATATATATATATATATATATATGTATATATATATATATATATATATATATATATATATATATATATATATATATATATATATATATATATATATATATATATATATATATATATATATATATATATATATATATATATATATATATATGACAATGTCAGACCACGGAGGAAAAATGAAACAGGAAATTTCCTTAAGTACTTTCGTATATTAAATACATCTTCAGAAGGTCCTTCTGAAGATGTATTTAATATACGAAAGTACCTTCTGAAGATGTATTTAATGACCTTCTGAAGATGTATTTAATATACGAAAGTACTTAAGGAAATTTCCTGTTTCATTTTTCCTCCGTGGTCTGACATTGTCACATTCTTAATCACGTGTTTATTTTCGTGATATACACACATATATATATATATATATATATATATATATATATATATATATATATATATATATATATATATATATATATATATATATATATATGCAACAATGATCACAAAAACACTGATCCAAGTATGCAGAATAACCACATATGAAAAATAGAAACTGCTTAACGCGTTTTCGGCTAATTCGCCTTCATCAGAGCAAAGTAGAATGAAGATAAGATTGCTGATCAGACCTTTATATCCGCCTAGGCAGATCACCTGACCACCAAAAATAAGTGAAGGAAAGGAATTATAAGAAAGAAGGTAACTGCAGAAGGCCTATTGGCCCATACAAGGCAGCTCCTATTAATATCTCCAAGTGCCATACGTGTTTAAATGATTGCTATATTGTTTTGACGTGCTATATTGAGGCTTAAATAGGGATCCAACTTGTACATACCGGGGCTCACATTAAGGCTGTTGTTACAATGTTTGATCAGAGCAGACTCGATCACGTTTCGTTCAACAAAATCCTTACTTTTAACAATACATTTTGCCCCTGTGAAGTCGATAGAATGATTACATAAACTGGAATGTAAATACAATGCACTGGATTGCTGGGCTGTACGAATAGCGTATGAATGCTGTTTTAAACGCGAGGAAAGAGATTTACCTGTCTGGCCGATGTAAACACATGCACACTCATTACAAGGGATGGAATACACACAACCTGCTACAGACGAGGGCGAGTTCTTAATTAACATGGACTTAACTGTATTATCAGTATTATCACGGACTTAACTGTATTATCTAGTGTTCAAAAATGATAATACAGTTAAGTCCATGTTAATTAAGAACTCGCCCTCGTTCAGAGATGCAGTACTTTGTTCCGTACATCGCCATTTCCGGCCCCTCTACCCGTTCATACTATCGTGCTACAGTGGTGAGTCAAAACTGCTCTTTGGTGAACATGAAATCAAATCATGTGAAGGTGTTCAACAAGGTGATCCTCTTGCTCCACTTCTTTTCTGCTTAGTCTTAAAAGAAATCACCGAAAGCTTGTCCAGCGAGTTCGACATCTGGTTTTTGGATGATGGCACTATAGACCTGATGATGGCACCGTAGACCATCTCTTGGCAGATATCAGGAAAATAAGGGAGCAAGAAGTAAGCCTCGGTCTCGTCCTGAACCCTTCCAAGTGTGAAGTAGTCTCTTCCAACCCAGGCATCGTAGCTAGAATAAGGTCTGCCTTGCCTGGATCCCATGCCATTAGGGCCGAGAACAGCACCCTCCTTGGAGCCCCCCCTCGGGTCTAACGCCATTGAGGAGATCCTTGACAAGAAAACCACAGACCTTAGGAGGATGGAAGATAGAATAGGTGACATCGAAGCCCACGATGCTTTATATCTCCTCACTAAATGCATATCCCTTCCGAGGCTAACCTACTTTCTGAGGTGCGCCTCATCTTACGACAGCCTAAAGTTTGAAGAGTATGACCTCTTACTGAAGACCATGCTAGAAAAAGTTGTTAACCTCTCCCTCAACGAATGCCAGTGGAAACAAGCCACTCTTCCTGTCAGGCTCGGTGGCTTGGGTGTTCTCACCACCACCCAAATTGCTGTCCCAGCCTTCCTGTCTTCTTCCTCAGCATCAGATGACCTGGTCAAGGAAATTCTACCTGACACCCTGAGTGATGTAGCGGGGATACAAGACCCCCACTATACGGAATGCGACACGAAATGGGGTACCATGACAGACCAGGCACTCAGACCAGCAATGCCGAAAGCCAAGAAACAATCCAGTTCGGACAGCCCCATTGTAGACAAAGAAGCCACAGCTTTGCTGGAGGCAGCAACAACCCCCAGTGATCGTGCACGCCTCACAGCTGTGCAGGCGACTTCCTTTTGGCAGTCCCTATGCCTGCGACAAGCACACGTCTTGATCCGCAGGAGCTCCGTATTGCAGTCGCTCTCTGCCTTGCTGCCCCTATCCACACTGTTCATAGGTGTATTTGCGGCGAGGCAGATACTGACGAATATGGATTGCATGGCCTGCACTGTGAAAAATCTGGTGGTTGGCACACATGACCCAACGAAGTCAATGACATCATTAAAAGAAGCCTTGCCTCTGCTCAGTGTCCAGCGGAGAGAGAGCTCTGCAACCTATTGAACCGTGACTCCGTTAACTTTGCCGGCCGTCCAGATGGAATCACACTGCGCCAGTGGAAGGGTGGCAGACAGTTGGCGTGGGACTATACTTGCATATCCACCCTGAAAACCACATACAGTGCCAATGGCAGGGTAGCAGACAGTTGGTGTGGGACTATACTTGCGTATCCACCCTGGCAACCACATACATCAGCCTCTCTGCCGGCCAAGCAGGAGCCACGGCGACACACAGAGAAAGATACAAGTCAGCCAAACACCTTAACCGCTCGACCAACACGACCGGACAAAAGAGGATGGTAGCCGAGGCTATTTCCATCTCCCCGCCGGCACTCGGTTGGTAATCTTAGGCATGGTATTTTATCAAATCACCTCCTTCTTTGGGGCACACTTGAGAAACACAATTGTGAACAAGTAGTAACCTGAGAGTAGTTACCTGAGTGTAGTAACCTGAGTGTACTTACCTGAGTGTAGTTACCTGAGTGTACTTACCTGAGTGTATTTACCCGAATGTAGATACCTGAGAGTAGTTATATGAGTGTTATTACCTGAGTATAGTTACCTGAGTGTAGTTGCCCGAATGTAGTTACCTGAGTGTTATTATCTGAGTGTAGTTACATGAATGTAGTTACCTGAGTGTTATTATCTGAGTGTAGTTACATGAATGTAGTTACCTGAGTGTTATTATCTAAGTGTAGTTACATGAATGTAGTTACCTGAGTGTAGTTGCCAGAATGTAGTTTCCTGAGTGTAGTTATGTGAGTGTAGTAACCTGAGTGTAGTTATGTGAGTGTAGTTACTGGAGTATAGATCCGTAAGTATAGTTACCTGAGTGTAGTTCCTGGAGTATAGTTACCTGTGTATAGTTACCTGAGTGTAGTTACTGGAGTATAGTTACCTGTGTATAGTTACCTGAGTGTAGTTCCTGGAGTATAGTTACCTGTGTATAGTTACCTGAGTGTAGTTCCTGGAGTATAGTTACCTGTGTATAGTTACCTGAGTGTAGTTACTGGAGTATAGTTACCTGTGTATAGTTACCTGAGTGTAGTTCCTGGAGTATAGTTACCTGTGTATAGTTACCTGAGTGTAGTTACTGGAGTATAGTTACCTGTGTATAGTTACCTGAGTGTAGTTCCTGGAGTATAGTTACCTGTGTATAGTTACCTGAGTGTAGTTACTGGAGTATAGTTACCTGTGTATAGTTACCTGAGTGTAGTTACTGGAGTATAGTTACCTGTGTATAGTTACCTGAGTGTAGTTACTGGAGTATAGTTACCTGTGTATAGTTACCTGAGTGTAGTTACTGGAGTATAGTTACCTGTGTATAGTTACCTGAGTGTAGTTACTGGAGTATAGTTACCTGTGTATAGTTACCTGAGTGTAGTTACTGGAGTATAGTTACCTGTGTATAGTTACCTGAGCGTAGTTACTGGAGTATAGTTACCTGTGTATAGTTACCTGAGTGTAGTTACTGGAGTATAGTTACCTGTGTATAGTTACCTGAGTGTAGTTACTGGAGTATAGTTACCTGTGTATAGTTACCTGAGTGTAGTTACTGGAGTATAGTTACCTGTGTATAGTTACCTGAGTGTAGTTCCTGGAGTATAGTTACCTGTGTATAGTTACCTGAGTGTAGTAACCTAAGTGTAGTTACCTAAGAGCAGTTACCTGAGTGCAGTAACCTGAGTGTAGTTATTTGAGTGTAGTTACCAGGGGGCCGGTGGCTGAGTGGACAGAACACTGGGCGTGTGATCCAGTGGTCCCGGGTTCGATCCCGGGCTCTGGCGAGAAACGATGGGCAGAGTTTTTTTCACCCTGATGCTCTTGTTACCTAGCAGTAAATAGGTACCTGGAAGCTAGTCAGCTGCTACGAGCTGCTTCCTGGGGGTGGAGGCCTGGTCTAGGACCGGGCCGCGGGGACACTAAGCCCCGAAATCATTTCAAGATAACCTGATTGTAGTTACCTGAGTGTAGTAACCTGAGTGTAGTAACTGAAGTATAGTAACCTGAGTGTAGTTACCTGAGTATAGTTTCCCGAATGTAGTTACCTGAATGTGGTTACCTGAGTGTAGTTACCTGAGTGTCGTTATTAGGGGGCCTGGTAGCCTGGTGGATAGCACGCAGGACTCGTAATTCTGTGGCGCGGGTTCGATTCCCGCACTAGGCAGAAACAAATGGGCAAAGTTTCTTTCACCCTAAATGCCCCTGTTACCTAGCAGTAAATAGGTACCTGGGTGTTTGTCAGCTGTCACGGGCTGCTTCCTGGGGGTGGAGGCCTGGTCGAGGACCGGGCCGCGGGGACACTAAAGCCCCGAAATCATCTCAAGATAACCTGAGTGTAGTTACCTGAGTGTAGTAACCTGAGTGTAATTTACCTTAGTGTAGTAACCTGAGTTATGTAATGTTATGAAAGTAGTATATGTGAAAGTTTCTCAACACAGAGTCTAAGTGTTTGCAAGAGTTGTCCTAGTTTGTCTAAGACAACATATGATTGTTGATAGTACATAAATGTATTTACATGTTTGACTAAGTTTATGAATTTTGTACAAGTTTGAGAAAGTGAGTAAGTTAATGAACAGAGTGATTGTGTGCATATATAAGTCTGTGTTTGTTTGTAAGTGAACTGAGTATTTGCTTAAGTTGGCATAAGTGAGTGACCTGAGTATTTGTGTGTTTTGTAAATGTGTGTAAGCTAATGAAAAGAGTATTTGCTTAAGTTGTATAATTTTCTGGATGTAAATATAAGTTTGCGAGTGTAATTGTAGTTGTATGTGTAAATGAGAATGTGACATATATTTTGTGTAAGAATTTGTGAAACTTGTGTAAAAGTGTATATGTCATGGGTATTTTATGTAAGTCTATATGTTTGCGAGTGTAATATTAAAGTTATGGTGTGTATTTGTAAGTGTAAAAGAATGTTGTCTGTGTAAATCAATGAAGAGTTGTTGTTTCAGAGAAAATAAGATGATGCAATAAATATGTTAAGTTAGGTAACTTATGTAAGTTAGGTTAGGTCAGGATGGTTAAGTTACATTAATGGGCAAATAAAATATGGTGCGGGAATACTCTGAGCCAGACTGAATAACTCTGTTACCATACTAAGATAGGTCAACAGGTCTACTCAGTAGAGCACTCAGGAGTAATCTGAATCGTGGTGGGCTAGGTCGTCCGATATATATGCGACGACGGTCGTCCAGGTGGCGCTTGTAGTCGTGGGTAACTATGAACCGGCTCACTTTAACTGCTTGTTTGAGATGGCGTGATCCTGAGGCGTCACCAGGTGCGAGGAGGGTGACTGGCTGTGGGGGAGGTAGACTGGTGGTACTAGGGAGCCGGTCGGCCGAGCAGACAGCACGCGGGACTTGTGATCCTGTGGTCCTGGGTTCGATCCCAGGCGCCGGTGAGAAACAATGGGCAGAGTTTCTTTCACCCTATGCCCCTGTTACCTAGCAGTAAATTAGGTACCTGGGTGTTAGTCAGCTGTCACGGGCTGCTTCCTGTGGGTGGAGGCCTGGTCGAGGACCGGGCCGCGGGGACACTAAAAAAAGCCCCGAAATCATCTCAAGATAATCTCAAGATACTGTCTAGACGTCTGGAAAGTAGTTGTTGTGGATGCAGTTCTTGAATATACATACGTGATAAGATAGAATAGGTGATGATGGAGCAGGCCGAATCTCTTACTAGAGAGACTACCGTGACAGCTCTCCCCAGAAGCCTGCTCCTATTGCTTATTCGATTGCAGTGGGATGTAGAATAGTAGGAGTGGATGAGTCCACCCCGTGGACTCGTGAAAGTGCGTCGGCGACGACGTTGTGGGAAAATTTGATGAAGTAGATGGTAATGTTGAAGTTCTGCAGGTACAGGTTGAAGGTGTAACCTAGTAGATTGGAGGGATCGTTGTGTTGCACGCAGGGCAGGATGTTGAGTGACTCCTCTCTGACGACTGTTGTGGAAGTGTATGATCCGATCTCGCTGCTGTATGATGGTGGTTCTATCGCCAAGGTGGATGACTGAAGGTTTTCTAATACCTGGCAGGGCGAGAATGGAGTTAGTGCAAGACAAGGATTTACGCTTTTCAAATACAATGGAAAGCAAGTTTGTCTTACAATATTTTAGCTGAGGGCTGGTAAAGTTGTCTGGAGGAGCACGTTTATTTGGATTTGGTTCGTAGAGAGAAGGATCTTTCCTGGTGTTGGAAAAGATCGAGAATTTAGAACCATTGTAGTCAGGCCAAGTACAACGAGAAGGGTTAGACAATACCTTGGTGATGTTGGTTGTCTTACTCAGGCCGTTGTAGGAGATGGTATCACACTTGTTCTGACTTTCCTGGCGGCATCCGTATTGCGGACACTGCTTCCCGAGGCGTTTCACAACGTTAGCAGCCGTACTGTTCTGGACGGAAACTGCTGTAGAATACCTGATGGTAGAACACGGGATAGAGCATATAGGAACATTACCTGAGCCTGTCTGAGACAGAGGCTCGTCATAGGTGTTGGCATGTTTGAACGGCTCCGAAGACACTGGTACCTGTATCAGGGGTGCCTTTAATAGAGGAGCGTTCGGCTTACCTTTCATCTGAGACATGTGACAATTCTTGACAAGGTGTTTAATATCTCGAATCATACCTGGCCAGTAGTAGTCCTGTTTCAGAGCCTCGTAGGTCCTGTAGAAGCCGTAGTGTGAACGAGATCCATAGACCAGACGCAAGATATCTGATCGTAGGCTGTTGGGAACTACCAGTTGTTTGATGTTGGCCCGTTCGTCGTTCTCCTTCAATTTCCTGGTTATATAATGCCGGTACAACACTTTATTTTCTATAAAGAAACCAGGGAAAGAGTTATGTTGGGTCTCAGCCTGAAAGAATAAAGATGTTAAGGAGGGATCCTCTTTCTGCAACTTACGAAACTCCAGCATTGTGAGATTCGGTGGGAGGCTCCATGAATCTTGAGGAACAGCTGCAGCAGCTGGTTTCGGGCGAGCAGCTGTGGCCCGCTTCGTCACCTTAACAGGAGGGAATACGTCGTCAGAATCTGTTGCTTGGACCTCTTCAACCAACTGCAAGATAGGGTCTTCCACTGCTGAGTCACATACCTGGGGATCTTTTGTGATGATTAAATTCACAGGTTGTAGATCTTCTGCCAAGTCTTTGCCTAGGAGAAGCTGAACTCCTGACATGGGAAAAGGCTTTTCCCGGATGGCGATTTGGATTTCACCTTGCATAAACGGACAATCCAGGCAGACTCTGGCAAATGGATATGGAGTAGTAACAGTTAGGTCCGTGATGAGGACAGTTTCTCCGGTGTAAGTGACGTTAGGTACAGCGGACTTCAAAAGAATAGATTGTAGAGCAGCTTGTAGTGTCCCTCAAGATCTTCACTTTGAACCTTTCCTCCGAATCTCCATGGCTGGCAGAGACTGTTCCGGAGTACAAGTGTCTGTTGAAGAGAAAGAGATCAGTGGATGAAACAAAAAATTTCATCACAAGCTTAGGACTCTTATGAATTTTAGGAGGAGGAGATTTGGGCTTATTTTCACTGCTGACCTTACAGTGAGGATTGGTACACTTTTCTATGGTATGCCCATAGTCTTTGCAATAATTGCAATACAACGAGGAGTTCACATTACTGGTACTCACTTTCTCAGGACTAAACCAGGTTGACTTACTAGAAGGTGTGTCGGCTGGTACTCTATGAATAAGGCTGTAGGAGTCAGCCAATTGAGCACATCTGGTAAGATCGCTTTCTTCCTTGTCGGCTAGGTAGAGACGTATGGGATTAGATACATGCCTGAGGAATTCTTCCACCAGGATAAGATTGACGAGATCTGTAAAGGTGGAGACTTGTGCGGCTTCCAGTCACTTCATTAAATGTCGCTTTTTATTATTTGCAAACTCTAGGTAAGTGGTAGCACTTACTTTAATGTAATCCCTGATCCCATCGAATCCATTAGAATCCCTGAATCTAATCCCATCGAGTCTGTAGGTCTCGATGGAGAAGGTAGGCATCGAGCACTACATTTTCAATACTTTGTAGTCAGTTTCAGACGCCATAGTACTGAGAGTCACTGCAGCTCTACCTGTTAAATGAGACCTGAGAAGCACAGACCACTGATCCTGAGGCCAGCTAAGCCGGTTAGCCAGAGCCTCAAATGAAGTAAAAAAAACATCTACTTCTGCTTCAACAAAAGATGGCATCAACTTAAATGCATGTGAAAGGTTAAAACGTACCGGAAGGTTAGCTTTTGCTTGCTGGTGCCGAGTGTGGTGTGCAGTTTCTCAGTCGAGTTCTCTCCTACGGTTGTCTAGAGTCAGAGCGGCTCGTTTCTTCTTATGTTCACGTTGTATCTCTAGCTCGCGTTCTTTTAACTCTAGTATTTCCTGATCACGCTCTCGTTGGAATTCAACCTGCTCACGTTGTAGGGAAGCTTCACGTTCCTTCAATTGAAGCGCTTCCTTCTCACGCTCACGTTCTAGGACAGCTTGTTCTTTCTGAAGCTGAAGGGCTTCCCTCTGAAGGGTGGCTTCCCGTTCCTTCCTTTAGAGAGTTCCCTTCTCAAGGGCAGCTTGTTCCTTCAGACGTTCGCGTTCGGCATTAGCGAGTTCTAGCTTCAATTTCATGGCTGCCAAGGCACTCTTATCTGCAATTACGTACATTTCATGAGACTCAGAGGTAATAGCATCATTATCCAATAGATAATCCAAAATGAGATTGTTTAAATCGGTTTTAGTGGCTCCATGTGGGGCCGTAAGATTGTACTCATTAATAGAGTCAGCATCACCGCCTTTGTGGCACGATGTAGTGAGCCCACTTCATCGTTTGGATTCTGTCTAAATGTGGAAAGACGAAACATGGTGAATGATAGCAAATATATGCAAGAGAATACCCAGGTGGATGTACCAAAATATAAAATGTCAGTGTGACAGGATGACGTGGCAACGATAAACTATCCTGCTTAAACTTAATAGTCAAGGTTACAAATTGACTATTAAGATTAAATAGTCAATTTGACTATTTAAGATTAAAAATTCTTATCAAGATTAAAAATTGAAACTAAGTGTTTCAAGGAAGTAAGGAATCTTGTACTCGGTACTCTATATGGCGAGGATAAGGGCAAGAGGGATCCTACTTTAATTGTGAGACAATTGTCTCTAAGGTAGTCCAAAAAAATTAGGGATTTCTTACCTTGTCTCTAAATGACGAGAACAAAGGTAAGAGGTTTCCTACTAAAACTAGATAATACTTACAGAATTAACAATCTTTGTGCTCTGGAAAAGAATGCTGACTCCCTACCTCCCCCTCCCTCTCTGGTTCGTTGTCGCCGTGAGGAGGCTTGGTGGGCGGCTGTCGGAGTGTGATCCTCCATGGGTCTGTCCTGTCAAAAGGCCTCTGTCCTTTTGAGGCCTTATGCTCCGAGTGCTGTCTTTACCAGTTGTGGTCAGAACTCTTTTCCTTTCCTTGTGTTTTGTTTTTCTCGAACCTCCGCCCTCTTCTCCTTTCTAATTGTCATTTCCTGCCGACCTTTTGATTATTCTCTTGGACTTCTTCTATTTTGACGCCCGGGTGTTTGAGGAGGCATATTCTTGCACCCGTAGAACTGTAGTACCCGACGTCGAGAGCGAGGGGACCCTTTTATTGTCAATCCTCCTTTCGTCACTGAACCCACTCTCGACGGACTCACGGTTCTTAAGGTGGCGTTTGTGGGGCGTATACTCACGACGCACCCCTGGGGGACCCCGGCAAGATCGGCGATAGCTTCTTGTTGGGTGTCCTGCCTCTAATTGTGGCTCCATGGTGGGTGTGGGGGCACATTCGTGAATGAAAGTTTTTTCCTCGTTTTCATTGCTAATAATGTTTCCCTTGTTTCTTCTCAGGCTCGTGGGGGTGGGCGACCAAGCCCCCGAGTCAGACTGTGTTGGAAGACCAGGTCCTGTAGCCTCCGCTGCATTAGGCCCCGACCCCCTGACTACTCCCCTCCTTCCTCTGCGATAGGGTCGAGTTCCCAGCCCCCAGTGGTGACCACCTCATTCCCTGGCATGGCTCCATCTCTCATTGTGACTACTGCGTCTTTTACCCCCCCTCTCTCTCTCTCTCAGGGGGTTCTCAACGCCGTCCCCGCCACGGCCGCACTCACACGACAACCCGTTCTCGCACTTGCTTACCGTCAATATTGGCTTATTTAATAAGTGCATATGTGACATACTAATTGATTGTGAATATTTTAGTTTACCTTGGAAAGCTTCATAGAAAACACCGACCACACCTAACCTTAGTATGTTAAGATAAGCATCTTATTGCTTATTAATTACAATTATTACTTAACCTATACCGTTGATAGGTTAAGTAAAAATTGTAAATAATAAGCAATAAAATGCTTATCTTAACATATTAAGAAGGTTAGGTGAAGTCGGTGTTTTCTATGAAGCTTTTCAAGGTAAACTAAAATATTCACAATCAAGTGAATACTTGAATCAATATTCAAGTATGTCACATATGCACTTATTAAATAAGCCAATATTGACTAAAAGCAAGTGCGAGAACGGGTTGCAACCGATCCCTTCCTGTACTAATACTTACAACGCCTTGTTTGGTCCCACTACGTGGGCTAAATACTTTGATCTCCACCAACTGGATTCTACTCCTCCTGACGATTTCTCCCTCCATAAACACCTTGTTGATTCAGTAGATGCCTCTGTTACTTTGAACTCCACCAGTTACGATACGCGTGTCGTCGCTGCTCCTTCTCAGGATGCAGCTACTCGCTTAGCCGCTTTGTCCTGCACTGGAGAGACCCCTGTTCGGGGTCTCCAAAAATGCTCGGATAATGCCAGTGTTGGCCCTGTTCTCCTCCCACACCATGTTGGAACTGGTGTTCGGGACCTCGAAGATTGCCATGAGGATATTAAACATATCCTCGAAGCCCAAGGCCATTCTGTCCTTCAGGTGGACACGTTTAATCGACCCCCCTCGTGGTCGTCGCCGTCAGCCCCTTCGAGTTGTTAAAATCACCTTTGATAGTAGGGCCCTTCCGCCCTCTATTTTTCTTGCTGGTGCCAGATGCTCCGTTAAGCAGTACATTCCCTCTCCTAGACTTTGCAATAAGTGTTGGAAGTTCGAGCACAGTGTCCTCAAATGCACAAGTACTGTGTATCTATGCCCCTTGTGTGGGGACGATAGTCATTCTGAGTCCGAGTGCACTTCTCCCCAGACTCGCTGCCTCAATTGCGGTGAGGCCCACCCTACTTTCTCACTTTCGTGTGTACACTACAAACTCGAGGAAGCCGTCCTTAACTTGAAGCACCGTGATCGTCTGTCTTTTCCTGAAGCAAGACGCAAAGTTCGTCGTCTCACCTCTTTTGCGGGCGTATCCTACGCTTGCATGTTGCGTTCTACCTTTCTTCATCCTTCCCGTCTTCCTCAGTCTCACAACCGTTTCCAGGCCTTAAACCCGACCACACCCACCACCTCCTCCCCTATTCCTTTGCCTCCTGTCCCGACAGGTCTCCCTCCTGGTTCTCCGTCTGGGGTTTCCCCCTTCCTACCCAGTCCAACATATCTCCTATGTTTTCTTCCCCATCCCCCCCCCCACTCTTTCTTCCCGACCCTCCCCCCTGTATCTTGACCCTCCACGCCACCTGTCTGTCCAGGCTGATATCCATCATCCTCCCAGCAATCTTCGTGTTGTTCGCTCTCGTTCCTCTTCTCCTGCTGAGACCATTGAGTCTGTCGCCCGGTACGTTGTTACTAGCACGCCTGTCTCCTTTAGTCAGAAACGTAAGCCTGGCTCCTCTCCTTCTTCCTTTCCATCAGGTAAAAAGGTTTCGCTTTCTTCCTCGCCCCTTCCCCCTGACTGTTACTACGTCCCCCTCCCATTTCAGTGGTCGGACCCCCTGTCCCAGATATGGAGGTTTCTTTCGCCTCCGATTCCCTCTCGGTTGCTGCCCTTACTGAGGTGCACTCCCTGATTTCTGCCCCCCCCCCCTCCTCCAGCTGTCGTTGCCTGCCCCTCTCAGTTGTCTCCTCCTCCGGACCCCGTCAGTCCGCCTCTGGTCTGCTCCGCTTCCTTCCCTCCTTACTCAGTTTACCTATGCCCCTTAACCCTGATTTTGCTGACCCTGCTCCTGATTCTGACCCTGATCCTGAGATTCTCTAATAAACTGTGTTCTTTTTTATTTTGTTTCTGTCTTGTTCTCTGTTACTGTCCTTTCTCTTTGATAATGTCTATTCCTCAGTGGAATATTCATGGATTTTATGCCAACTTCCATGAACTCCAACTTCTAATGACACAGTTTACACCACTTTGTGTTTGTCTCCAGGAACCAATGCTTGGTGCTCGTCCTGGTCACTTTCGTGGTTATTCCTTTCTCCCCCCCCCCCCAGCTCTTGCTGGGGCCCATAACTCTACTGCTCTCTTAATTCGTTCTGATATTCCCTTCGTCCCCCTGCTTCTTCCGTCACCTATCCAGTGTTCTGCTGCCCGTGTTTTTGTGGGTAAATGGCATACAGTCTGTTCCATTTATCTCCCCCCAAATGTCCCGCTTTTACTTCCTGATCTTAAGCACCTCCTGGACTCCTTGCCAGAGCCGGTGCTCCTTCTGGGTGATTTCAACTGTCGACATACCCTTTTGGGTGATGTTCTGACAAACACCCGAGGCCGTCTTCTCGAACCGTTCGTCCTTGCTTCTTCTCTATCTCTTCTGAATTCTGGTGAGCCCACTCATGTGGACTCTCGAACTCGCACCCTTTCCTGTCTTGATCTTTCTCTCTGCTCGTCGTCCCTTTACTTAGATTTCACGTGGTAGCTTCTTGATGACCTCCATAACAGTGATCATTTCCTTATCCTCGTTTTGCTGTTGGTCTTCTGTTATTGGTAACATACTGCATACTTTTAAGAGTTGTGTGTCCCATGACCTTCCTCCTACCACTGTAACCGGAGGTGGGAAACGGCTCTGGCTAGGTTACGTATTGGCCATACCCGTTTAACTCACGGTCACTTAATAGAGCGCCGCCCTGCTCTTTATTGTCCAAATTGCATTGTCCATCTTACGGTCAGGCATATCCTTGTTGAATGTCCTGACTTCCAGGACAAGCGTGTGTCTTGTTTTCCAACAGTTCCAGCAGTCGCTTGTCCCCTCGATAGAATTCTTGGCGACTTGGATACTTTTGATATCGTTCGCCTTATGCGTTTCTGTTCTCGTATTGGCATCCTTGGTGATATTTAGCGCCCTCTGATTTTCCTGCACATTTGATGGTGCTACATAGCCTTCCCGGTTTGGTGCCTTCTTTTGATGATTACTTACTTACTTACTTAACTCTCTACCTGTGTAAGTACCATATCTCTGACCGACACATAGAAGTGTGTGTAAGTGTCAATTAACGACGGGAACTGCTTGTAGGGGGCCCAACCTTACAGCATAGTTCATGCAAGAGGAACTTTGGCCCTCTATATCCTCCTATGTTTGGGTTACAAAGACGTGGGTGTACTTGACCTGGAGACAGATCAAAGTACCAGGGTACCAAAACGGGTGATCTGCCTGAATGAGAACTCTCCAGTAGGGACGAGAATAAGGTGGAAATCACAGGTATTATAGATTGAGTGTGTTAGTGGTGTTGTCGTCGTTGTTCATCCTTTACGGACAACCCAACCCACAACTCGGTAGAGTGCTTATACCTCACTAGGAGATCACACTAGGCGCTTCTGGCTCTTGGAGAGGGGCTCAACGTCACATGTTTAGGGGATGCGGCTCCAACACTTAGCCTCGTTGTCACGTGCACACACCCACTCAAGCCGCTGTGACTCCCCACTCTCTCCTTATGTGATATGATCTCCTCAATCCCCTTTGACTTACTAATTTTCCATCCTACCCTGTCCACAGCGGTGGTTCTTGGTTCTCTCTCTCTCTCTCTCTCTCTTTCTACCTTTACTATTTCCTGGGAAGCCTCACTAGGACAAGGGCAAACACCAGCAAATTGGAATACGTTTACTGGACAAAGCACATACACAATACATACACACATATAATAATAATGAATCCTATACTCTGTACTATTACAGTCAGGTTGCACTCCAACACCATCACAACTCTATTATCAGTTTATCAAGTGGTATCCTATCTTCTGATTCCCCACCTGATGCTATCTACCTCTTCAAGTAATCAAGTCTTATACTACAATGTTGCACTATCAGCAAGAGCATATATCTATAAACATGTACAAGGAAAATCAGCATTGAATGCAATAACATATTTATATATCAGTATAAATGTTCCTTGATACACAACAATGATCAATCGATCACTCTATCAGTCCTAGAGCACATACATCTGTAGGTAATCCAGCCTACGACTGTAACTCTAAACTTCAGTATAAAACACTCCTTGACATAAGAATGCAAACAATCACTCACCTCTCACTGCGTCTTGCACGCTAATGACAACCAAACACTATCAACTCCCTACAAGTGATCCACCAGAACTTCCCTTCCACCTCTGGAAGTTCACTACCCTGATCTCTTCAGGTTCTTCCGGGCTTAACTACCAGGATCCTCTGCAGCTCCTCCAGGCTGCTACCATGAAGTTTCCTTGAGCAACTACGGTGCTTCACCCTTCTGCTAGGGTCCTCCACAGCTCTCTTGGCTGCTACACCATGAAGTTCCCTCGAGCAACTATGGTGCTTCACCACCTCTACAGAAGCACGTGACACTCCTCTTTACTGCTTCTCCTCACAGCTCGAGGTCCTCTCCTCCACTACCTTGGAGTCTCATCAATTACTTCATCTGTGCTGGCTTCAAAGTTCTCAGCAACTTCTTCCCCAAAGACGAACCACAGATTATCTGGTCGAGGGAGCTCCTCCCTCTGACGAAGCCTGGTCAGGGCGCTGCCACGGCCCACGATAATGTCTCTGGGTGGTTTAATAAACACTCCTCGTCGCCCAGGACTTGAGACCACACATCCCCAGCTCGATTCCACAGCTGGTACGTCTGCGCACTTCTCTTCGAGATATATCACTAGGGGTTCTTTTCTGACAGGAGCTCAACGGAGCGCGGCTTTCCCCCTGCGATGTCTGGCCTCAAGTTTATTTATTTATTTATTTATTTATTTATTTATATACAAGAAGGTACATTGGGTTTGTGAGAATACATTGGATAGTACAGTATTTACATTCTTGTAAAGCCACTAGTACGCACAGCGTTTCGGGCAGGTCCTTAATCTAGCAGATAATTTTAAGTAGGTAATTTCAATCAGCATTGATAAATGATAAAGATACATTACAAGAGAAAAATGAGATGAGAGAGATAAGTAGGTATATTAAAGCACATTGTTATATTAAAGCTCTGATTAATTACATTGACAGCTTGATTAGTAATTTAAACAAGGTTAATAGACACCATACAGCAGATTGACAGCACATATAAGACAGCAATGATCACAATGGTAAAGATGTTCAGATTGGGTACATAAAGATTGGGAGACTGGGTAGCAAAAGATACAGATAAACAAGATTTATAAACACCATACAACAGATTGGCAGCACATATAAGAAAACAGCAATGATCACAATGGTAAAGATGTTCAAATTGGGAACATAAAGGTTGGGAGATTGGGTAGCAATTGATACAGTGCAATTTTAAGGCAAAAAGTGAAAAACTATGAAGATGAAATTAGGTACTTTTTAGTATTGATTTTGAATGATGTAAAAGTTGGACAGCTTTTCAATTCAGTAGGGAGTGAGTTCCATAAACTGGGTCCCTTTATTTGCATAGAGTGTTTACACAGATTAAGTTTAACTCTGGGGATATCAAAGAGATATTTATTTCTGGTGTGGTGATAATGGGTCCTATTACATCTGTCCAAGAAGAGTTTCAGACAAGGATTTGCATTTAAGAACAGGGTTTTGTAAATGTAGTTGACACAAGAGAATTTGTGGAGTGAGATTATGTTTAGCATGTTTAGGGAGTTAAACAAGGGGGCTGTGTGTTGTCTGAAAGCAGAATTTGATATTATTCTGATAGCAGATTTTTGCTGGGTGATGATGGACTTGAGGTGGTTTGCAGTGGTTGAACCCCATGCACAGATACCATAGTTGAGATAGGGATAGATTAGTGCATAATATAGAGATATGAGAGCAGAGTTAGGAACATAATATCTGATTTTGGAGAGTATACCAACTGTTTTAGAGACTTTCTTAGTTATGTGTTGTATGTGGGTACTGAAGTTGAGTCTCTTGTCTAGGAATATGCCAAGAAACTTTCCATAATTTTTATTGCTAATGTTTACATTGTCAATCTGAAGCTGAATTGCATTTGTAGATTTGCTTCCAAATAGGATGTAGTAGGTCTTTTCTATGTTAAGTGTTAGTTTGTTGGTTGACATCCATAAGTGGACTTTTTTTAGTTCATTATTAACAACACCATTTAGTGTATGTGGGTTGGGGTCAGAGTAGATGAGGGTAGTATCATCAGCAAACAAAATAGGTTTCAGAATGTTAGAGACATTAGGCAGATCATTAATGTATATAAGAAAAAGAAGAGGTCCCAAGATGCTGCCCTGTGGCACTCCAACAGTTATTGGTAGAGTGGGAGAGGTTATATTATTGATGGCTACACATTGGTGTCTATCACTAAGATAGGATTGGATATAGTCCAGTGCATGGCCTCGGATTCCATAGTGATGGAGTTTACTTAAGAGGTAATCGTGATTAACAGTATCAAAGGCCTTTCTCAGGTCAATGAAGAGTCCAATTGGAAACTCATTTTTGTCAAGAGCTGAGTAAATTATATCAAGGAGACTAATAATTGCATCGTTGGTACTCTTTTGAGAGCGGAATCCAAACTGACAGGGGCTAAGAATGTCGAATTTTACGAGATAGGAGTAGAGCTGTTTGTAGATAATTTTTTCAAATATTTTTGATAGTATGGGTAGGTTCGATATTGGTCTATAGTTGTTTATGTCTGACGGATTACCTCCTTTATGAACTGGCGTTACTCTTGCTTTTTTAAGGATATCAGGGAAGGTATGACACTCAAGGGATTTGTTGAACAGCAGAGCTATACGTGGCGCAAGGGTATGGGAGGCGCTCTTGTATACAATGGATGGGATTTCACTGATGTTCCCAGCTTTGGTTTTTAGTGAGTGTATGATGGACACAACATCTGTCGGGCTGACTGGTGAGAGGAGAAGAGAGTTTGGATAGCTGCCTGAGAGATATGTGTTGATATGTGTCTGAGTCTGTGGGATTTTACTTGCAAGGTTAGCACCAATCGATGAAAAGAAGCTATTAAATTCATTCGCCATTTCTAAGTCAGATGACAGTGTAAGGCCATCCTTAGAGAGTGTTATCTGGTTGTGGGAGTGTTGTTTAGTTCCCAGGATGTTAGAGATGGTATTCCATGTGCTTTACATGTTGCCTTTTGCTTCTTTGAATCTAGTCTCATAATATGAAAGTTTTGCTTTTCTTATGATACTGGTAAGCACTGACGAGTACCTTTTAACTACTTCCATTGAAACTAGGCCACTCCTAAATTTCTTTTCGTATTCATGTTTTTTGTTGATTGATTTAATTATGCCACTTGTGAGCCACGGGTTATTTTTTCTTTTATCAGTTACTTGTTTGGTAAGGAGGGGACAGTGAGTGTTGTAGAGGCTTAGAGTTTTGGAGAGAAAGAGGTTAGTTGATGAGTTTATATCCTGTGAATTATTAAATTCAGATTCCCAGTTAATATTGTGGAGTGCATTAGAGAGATTACCTAAAGCTGATTCACTATGTAGCCTGAATGAAAGTATTTTGGTTTCTGGTGGTGATGTGTCAATGTTTGCTATGAGGAAAGTAGGATAGTGGTCAGTTGTTCTATCATAGATTACCCCAGATGTAAGGGGAGCTGTTATATTAGTCCATAGGTGATCCAGGGTAGTGGCTGATGTTTGAGTGACTCGGGTGGGCTTGGTGATTGTGGGGATTAGCATACAGGAGTGCATGCTGTTACGGAAATAGTCAACTTGAGTGTTGTTTTGAAGACCCAGGTCAATATTGAAATCACCTCCCAGAATGATGTGATTTTTGTTAAGATTGTTATTTATGATAAGATTCCTTACATTGTCAGAGAATAAAGCTATGTTGGTGTTAGGAAATCTATAGATGGCACCGATTATCAGGGAGGATTTAAGGGATTTACTGGAGAACTTGGCGAAGGTATATTCACAATAGTCGTCTCTATCACTAATGACACTATTGCAAGTGAAGGTATCTTTGTAATATATAGCTGTACCGCCACCTTTTTTATTAGGCCTGCAGTTATGAATGGCTTTATAACCAGCTAAATTGTAGAGTTGGGTATAGTCATTACTTAGCCAAGTTTCTGTTAAAATGATGAAAGATAATTTAGTACCTAGTGCTGTAAGAAGTGCATTTATATCATCAAAATGTTTACCAAGTGACCTAACATTTTGGTTGTAAACTGATAAGCAGGTGCTATTTAGGAGTTTGTTTTTTGCAAGATTTGCTGTGTAATACCTGCAATAATGATGATCAATGTGCTGATTTGTGTGGATATGGGACAGAAGATTTCGATCTGGATCAATATCAGTAAGCATATAGATAAGATAATGTAACGATACAATAAGATAAGCAATTTCAGGAACAGATGAAAACTAAATCTGCTGTAAAATAGAAAGTTATTATAGCAAAACACAGCAATATAATAATATAACAATACAATAAGAGCTTACAAAGTATTGAGTCTGCTAAAATTAGAGAATAATTATGGCAAAACACAACAATAAATGCAAGTAAACAAAAGAATTGAAACAATTAGAGGTAGAATAAAGGTCACTAGATAGCCATGGAGGATACACAAGTTTGGTGGAGAGAACAAAAAATCAGTAGAGACTGTCAAGATGAATATATAAAAAAAAATTGACAAATGATAAATGATAATTGTAAAGTAAAATAATCTTAAAGATAATAAATTTTAATTAGCTAAGTTTTAACCTAATTAGAATGAACTTAATTAAAAGAACAAAATGAGATCAATAATTGATTTCAATAAATGACATAGATCAATACAATTAAATTTACAATTTAAATGGAATAGGGTAAGATTAGATTTAAGAGTAAAATTTTACAATGAAACTGAGGTAGATGCTTGCATAAGTGCATGGAGACTTGATGGATTATTTAGGAAATTATATGAATGAGAGAACATTAGGTAAATGGTAAGGCAGAGACAGCACCTTAGACAAAGTTAGATTAAGTTAGGTTAGGCTCAGGCACTGAAAGAGTTATTTTAAGTACTGGCATTGGTCGGGTTCAGGTTTTCAGATATACCACAATCACTAAGGAAGGCCAGTAGTTGTTGGTCACATTTTATTTCATATCTTTTTCCTGCACTTTCCTTCTTCGCAAAAATCGTTCCATTCCTAGTGTAGCACTGCTTGATAAGACCAGGGTTTTGTTTGCGAATTTGACGCAGCCTGTAGAGGAGGGATCCGCGTAAGACACTCATTTATATAGAGGTTGGTTTTATACTTAGCAGCTGATTGTATGAGGTCAAACTTCGCAGAGGGATTTGCAAGTTTGATGAGCATTCTCCTGCTGTTACGGGGACTGTTTTTATCGATCCTGATAGCTGATTTGATTTCAATATTGACTCTGATCTTTGAATTAATTAGGGTGTGGGCTATGTTACAACAATTCTCACCTTGTTGTTCATCAGGTAGATCAGTAGAGCTAATTATCAGGGAGTCATGAAGTTGTTGTTGCTCTTGGTCATCTTCGGAAGCCGCGCCTGGTGAATCTGAAGGAGATTGATCTGTTTTTCCAGCTTTTGAAGGAGGTCACTTTGAGCTGAGAGGGTTTCCTCGGCCTAAATCTTATGTATTTGATCCATTGCGTCATTTGCAACAGTTTGTAAGTTGAGAATTTCTTGGTTGTTGTTCGTCGACAATTCAAGGAGGCGGTCTATGGTTTGTTGTTGTCGGGTGACTGTGGCTTGGAGGGCCGAAATAGCTTCAGATTGCAGGAGTACAAGGTTGTGCAGTTTCTGAAGCCATGGGTTACTTCTGAGAGGTTTGAAGTTTAGACAGGGAGCCATAGATTGAATGAATTCTACAGCTAGAGATTCGAGGTGAGTTGAAGGGGGGGGAGTGAGGAGGGGGAGCGGATGCTGTGTTTACCAACATCGGCGAGGGTTGCGGCGTTGCCAGTGTTCCATTCAGATCTCTAGGAGTAATGGACCCAGAGCGAGAGGCACCCCTACCTTGCTTGTTGTTATGTTTGGGCATGTTTTCAGCGATAGATTCTTGGTAGTGTTTCTAAAGGTAGATACTTGAATTATAGTAGGGATGGGCGTATGGGGAACACTTGGCAGAAGGGTCGTAGATAGGCAGGCGAAAAATGGTTAATTTTGGTTGATTACTGTTAGGGTTCACTGTGAGTTATGGCATATTAAGTCTCCATGCACTTAACTTGCGCTGGGCAGCAGTTAGGCCATGCAACGTTGAGTGGAGACGAAATTAACACGAATTTTCAGCAGCAGTGTCGGAGCCGGTGCCACCCGCCAGCGTTTCCCGCCGATTTCCAGAGGGTCAAAGTGAGGTCAAAGCCCTCCAGAAGCGAGCCTCACGCCTCCAGCAAAAATGTCCACATCTCCTAACCAGTCATTTATCTGTTTTCTTATTTACTGCCCATAATCTCAAATTGTTATTTAAATCCTACCAACTATTTTACATATGTGTTATCGCCTCTATATTTCCTATACCTTCTAGTTAGGTCAGGCTTGCTGAATAACTCTCAAGGGGGAGACTCGTTTCTCCTGTAGGCTGAGATCATAACACAGGCTATAGCAAAGATTATAAATCAACCAATCACGAGTATGACTGTGGCCACCAGACACCACGTAATCCAAAGTCACCCAACACTCATATAATGCTACATCTGGAAAGCAAACAGTATGAAGCACCATTAAAATAATTCAAAGAATAAGAGTTCTGAAAAGCTAAACTTGTAATAAAGCCAAGTACAGTTACCACAATTTTAAGCAAAGGGTCTAGAAGCATTACCTGAGCGAGGCTCTTAGGACAGGCCCCCAATTTATATGACAAGAAAAATAGGTGATTAGGCAGTCTCTCAAGAGCAGATGGAATGCCAATCATATAAACCTAAAAGAGAAAAAAGTAAAAAAAGTTAAGACTGCAATTTGTCTTCATGGTGAAGTAACAGTAGAATAAGACAGAGGGAAAAAACATTAAAAAATACTTTACTTTGATAGAAAACTGATGTTAAACAAATTACAAAACATAAAATAATATCCAGGCTTGGCTCTAATACAAAGTGTGCAAAACAAACAAGATGAACTATCAAATTTACGTTACATTAGTGTGCAAATAAAATATAATGCGGGAATACTGTGAGCCAGAATGAATAACTCTGTTACCATACTAAGTTAGGTCAACAGGTCTACTCAGTAGAGCACTCAGGAGTAATGTGAATCGTGGTGGGCTAGTTCGTTCTATATATATGCGACAACGGCCATTCAGGTGGCGCTGGTAGTCGTGGGTAACTATGAACCGGCTCACTTTAACTGCTTGTTTGAGATGGCGTGATCCTGAGGCATCACCCTGTGCGAGGAGGGTGACGGGCCGTGGGGGAGGTAGATTGGTGGTACTGTCTAGACGTCTGGGAAGTAGTTGTTGTTGTTGTGGCTGAAGATCTTGAATATATATGTACGTGATGATAGAATAGGTGATGATGGAGCAGGCCAAATCTCTTACTAAAGAGATTACCGTGACAGAATAAAATAATAAATTCTCTGTTTTAAATAATTTGAACAAAATTTGTTAGGAGTAGTAATGAGGTTGATAATACATAAGTGTTTGCTTAAGAATCAGAGAACATTTAAGAGATGGTGATGAACACAGAGAACATGCGGGGGAAATGTGAATTGAACTTGCAGATAACATGAAAACATAAAGAGAATATATGGAGTATAAGAAGAATGAACAGCTTGTGAAGAACATGCTAAGAACTTGGTGAATATGAGAATGAACACAAAAAACATTGAAGAGAAATGCAAAGAACATGGAGAAACAGGTGAAAGATATTATTTGACCTTGCAGAGAAAATGAATAAAGAGTATAAAAGTTGTACTGAGAATATGCTGTGAACATGGATAGAATACACAAATACTGGAAAATTATTAGAAAATAGCTGCATTTTTACATTCTGGGAAAGGAGGGAGGCTTAGGTGGAGTTGAGGAAGGCTTGAGAGTAGGGTGGGGGGGGGGGGAGGAGGAGCTGGGGGTAAGAAGGAGATAAGTGAGCAGACAGGTGTGGGTGCATGGAGGGAGGGAGGGAGAGAGGGTGGGGAAGATAAGGTGTGTTAGGTCCTTGTGATAATTAATGGGCGAGTGATTATTTACACAGATAAGTAAACAGGAGTAATGAAGGTGAGGTTATGCTATCTTGAGGTAATCTTGAGATGATTTCAGGAGCTTAGCGTTCCAACAGCCAGGTCCTCGACCAGGCCTCCTTTTTGTTACACATCCCCAGGAAGCAGCCCGAAACAGCTTTCTAACTCCCAGGTACCTATTTACTGCTAGGTAACAGGGGAATCAGGGTGATAGAAACATTTTGTCGATTTGTCTCTTTCCTCCACCGGGGATCAAATCCGGAACCTCCGGACTACGAATCCGAAGCGCTGTCCATCCAGCTGTCAGGTTATGTGTACTTTGATAAGCTTATAGACTGGAGTGAGTCTGATGTTCTGGAATAATTAGGTATGATGTACATTGAACTAAGGTGGGAACAGGATCCGGATATCAGTTAGTCTATTGCTGTATTTTACTATGTGTGAAATACAGCCATTTACATTTTCAGGGAAATTGGACTGATCCCAGCAAACACATAACGGTTTGAAAACTTTTACATACTTTTTCTAATTGGTGTACGAAAAACTTTTATTGAGAATGGTGCAAGAGAGCATTTGAGAAGTTTTTACTCCAAAAATCCAAACATATAGGTTTTAAAATATACGGTTTTTTCTAAAACTATTTTATTCCTAATGTATTACAAATAGTTTTTACATGTTTAAATATCAAATTTATGGTCTATTTTGGAAAATTCATTAATAAATTGTGAATGATATTTAATGGCTGTATGGAACATTCAATATACATATAATTATTCTATGGTCAGATAAACTAGTTTTCATAAATTTGCTAAAAATTGCTCTTATAACTCAATTTGACTCCTTATGTATCCCAATAAACGCTAATATCATGTTTAAATATAAAATATATGAATTATTCCCTACAATAATTTATATAAATTGTAAATGATGCTTGATTGAAGTGTGAAAGATTCTTAAATATTTTTTTTGTCTTATATATTATTAGAAGATCATTTTGGTATATTTTATGATTTTGCTAAGATTTTCTTTTATCTAACTATCCCCCTACCATTGGCACCCACACCACCCTGTACCACAACCTCATAAACCACCATCCTACTACCGCCACTCACACTACCCCCGAATAATAGCCGTCCACACCATTCCCTACCTACCATCACACCCACACCCTACCACAGCCTTCCGCACCACCCCCTACCATTGCCACCCATACCATCCCCTACAACTGTCACCCACACCAACCCCAACCACCGCCACCCACACAAACCCCTACCACCCCCACCCACACCATTCCCTACCATCGCCACCCACACCACCCCCAACCATCGCCACCCACACCAACCCCTACCACTGCCACCCAAACCAATCCCTACCACTGCCACCCACACCAACCCCTACCACCGCCACCCACACCTCTCCCTACCACAGCCACCCACGCCAACCTCTACCACCGCCACCCACTCCTCCCACTACCACAGCCACCCACACCAACCCCTACTACCGCCACCCACACCTCCCCCTACCACCGCCACCCACAATAACCCCTACCACCGCCACCCACACCTCCCCCTACCACCGCCACCCACACCTCCCCCTACCACCGCCACCCACACCAACCCCTACCACCGCCACCCACACCAACCCCTACCACCGCCACCCACACCAACCCCTACCACCGCCACCCACACCTCCCCTTACCACCGCCACCCACACTACCCTCTACAACTGCCACCCACACCTCCCCCTACCACAGCCACCCACACCACCCCCTACCACCGCCACCCACACTACCCCCTACAACTGCCACCCACACCTCCCCTTACCACCGCCACCCACACCTCCCCCTACCACCGCCACCCACACAACCCCCAACCACAGCCACCCACACCACCCCCTAACAACTGCCACCCACACCACCCCCTACCACAACCACCCACACCACCCCTACCACAGCCACCCACACCACCCCCTACCACTACCACCCACACCACCCCCTACCTCAGCCACCCACACCACCCCCTACCACTGCCACCCACACCACCCCCTGCCACACACACCACCCCCTACCACTGCAGTAGTAGGGATGACATGCCAGCGGCCCTTTTTTTGGGGGGGAGAGGACCCCTGTGGACTGTACAGTCCACAGACGATATTTTTTTTTGGCCAGAGGACCCCTGTGGACTGTACAGTCCACAGACGATATTTTGTTTCAGGTCAAATATCGTGTGTAGCATGTCGGGTTTTTCAGGTAAATTTTTTCAGTCACAGATTTGGAAGTAAGGATTTCTTAAGAGAAAAATAATTTCCGAGACTTAGAAGTTTGTTAAAGTCTTATCATGAAATAATGTCATACGACTTTTGTTAAAAGTTCTTATTTGTTTCTTACTTAGAAACTTGTATATTGCTATATATATCTAATTCATTTCCCTGCCATCCCCCCTCCCTCACCTTTCCCTCCCCCTGCATCCCCCCCGCTTGTACCTCAAACCTCCCTCCCTCCCCCCTTACCTCGCAATCTGTCGCCTCACCTGTGTTTACTTTAGACGTCAGCCAGACACGGCCTTCAGGTCACCTCGGTAATCGTATCTTATCTTCTCCATAATAATATCTAGACCGTCCCTCTCTCTCTCTCTCCTCCTATTTCCTTACAACTATTTTCAGAGTTTCAAATAATCATAGAAGTTTATTTATATGTTTATGACCGAATTTGTAAAAGGTCCATTTTCAGAGAGTATTGTCTTAGATGTTTTGTTAAGGAAAACAGACAACTTAGCCATAACATTTAGTTTTATATCCATTTACAGCTATTTCACCTGTAAGACCAAAATTGAACAGAGCCCAGTTTTAAGCTGAAATTTCATCAGAGTCCAATTATCAACATAAATTCGCCAGAGTCTACTTTGAGAGCAAAATTAGTCAGAGACAGTTTTAAGCTCATATTTCATCAGAGTCCAATTATCAACATAAATTCGCCAGAGTCTACTTTGAGAGCAAAATTAGTCAGAGACAGTTTTAAGCTCATATTTCATCAGAGTCCAATTATCAACATAAATTCGCCAGAGTCTACTTTGAGAGCAAAATTAGTCAGAGACAGTTTTAAGCTCAAATTTCATCAGTGTCCTGTAATCTGTGAAAATTCATCAGAGTCCAGTTCTTGATCGAAATTCATCAGAGTCCAGTTTTCTAGCAAAATTCGTCAGAGTCCAGTTTATACCGAAAATTCGCCAGAGTTCACTTTGTGCCAAATATTCAGAGTCCAGTTCATGATCGAAATTAATCAGAGTCCAATTAAAGACCCAAATTTGACAGAGACCACATTTTCGCTACTAGCAGTCCAATCCCCCTGAAATTTTAAACAGTCATAGTTCAGACGTAGTAAATAAGATCTTTGATGACTCTGAGAATTCTCTAAGACTTTGCTGTCTTAGAGAATAACTTTCAGGACTTAGAGAATGTCTTTGATGAATGGAAGGTTACTTAGAGAATAACATATCATGACTGAGAATAACTTTTGATAGCTCTTAGAATAACTTTGATGTCTTAGAGAATAACTTTAGATGTCTCTGAGAATAACTTTTATGAACGAAGATGTCTGAGATTAACTTTGACGTCTCTTGGAATAACTTTTGTGGACATGAGAATATCTTTGGATAACTCTGAGATTAACTTTGATGTCTTTGAAACAACTTTGATGAACGAGAGTGAGTAAGAGATTACCTTTGTTAACTCTGAGATCAACTTTGATGAACAAAAGTGAGTTAGAGATTACATTTGATAACTCTAAGATTAACTTTAGATGTCTCTGAGACAAACTTTTATAACATAGAAATTAACTTTAATGACCAAAAGTGAGTTAGTGAATACCTTTTGATGACTCAGAGATGTTTTGGAAAGTTTCTCTGAAGAACGAAGGTGACTCTGAGAATAACTTTTATGTCTTAGAGAAGAACATTGATGGTTTAGAGAGAATATCTTTGATGAAAAATGATGTCTTAGATTAACTTTGATGACTCTGTGAATAACTTTGATGACTTTGAGAACAAGTTTGATAGCTCTGAGAAAGACTTTGTTGCCTTAGAGAATAACTTTGAGGACTTAGCGAATTAATATGTTGAACGAAAGTGAGTTAGAGATTACCTTTGTTAACTCTGAGATTAACTTTGATGAACGAGAAAATACTTTTTGATGGCATCGAGAACAAGTTTGATAGCTCTGAGAATAACTTTTATGCCTCTGAGATTAACTCTAATGAACGAAGATGTCTTAGAAAGATTCTCTGATGAACGAAAGGTTACTTAGAGAATAGCATTTTGATGACTGAGATTAGCTTTTTGATGACTCTGAGAATAACTTTGAGGATGCGAGTAAATTTTTGAGTGTTTGAGAGTGTCTTTTGATATCTCGAAGAGTGCCCTTGAAGTCTTAAAGGATGTCTTTGATGTCTCGAAGGATGTCTTAGAGTGTAACTTTGGTGTCTTTGAGTAAGTCCTTGATGTATTGAAGAGTGTCTTTGATTTCTCGAAGAGTAACTTTGGTGTTACGGAGAGCACCTTTGACTATTTTTCTTACTTAACGACATATAATTTTTACGAAAGTGCTGAAAAAGTTATATTTGACTATTTTTCTTACTTAGCGGCATATAATTTTAGTTACGAAAGTGTTGAAAAAGTTACATTTGACTATTTTAGTTGAGGAAAGACAAAGAAACATGATGAAGTAACTATTTTTTAGTTGACTGATGAATTCTTTTAGTTAAGGAAAAAGACAAAACATGACGAGGGAGACTATTTTTGTGCTCCCCAAAGTATAATGTCAGTTAAGAACAGCGATGAAAGATATCTTTGGTTATTTTTTCTTACTTGACAAAACATAATTTTAGTTAGGAACAATGATGATGAATATGACTTTTTCTGTTGATTGATGGATAATTTTAGTTATGAAATGACAATGAAACATGAAGAACACGGTTATTTTCTGTTGACTAGGGAATAAGTTTAGTTATGAACAGTTTTGGAAAGTTTCCTTTGACAATTTTTGGTTGATTGGATAATAAGTTTAGTTGAGAAATGAGGAAAGTGACTATGTTTTAGTTGATTGGCGAAAGATTTTTAGTTAAGAAGTTACAAGAAAGGTTTGTCTTTGTAAATTTGGAACTGAATAAAGTGTAGATTTGTTTAAGAACGGGGTTGGTAGAACTATTAAGTTGACTACGAGAATTACTTTGACATAGTTTTGCAAATAAAAACTGGGTGACTAAAATTGTTGAGGGAACTGTATTGCAGTATAATATTATTTGACAAAGAACTAGTTAGTGAATGGAAGAAACAAATTGGTTTAAAGAAACAAAAATTGATGTTATGTAGGGGAATGAACACAGTGAACATACGGTGAACACAGAAAACATGTAAGAAAAAAAGTTGATGAATAGAGTGAACATGTAGGGAATATGAACTTACAGAGAATATGAAGACATGATAAGGAACATAGGGAATACAAAGAATGAACACTGAACATGTGAAGAATAAGCTAAGAACATTGAGAACATGAATATTGAGTATAAAAGTTATACAGAGAACATATGATGTACATGAAAAACATGACAAAGAACATAGTGAATATACGGGGAAAACGGTTGAAAATTTTTTAACTGAGCATGCTGTGAACATTTGTAGAACATGGAATGAACACAGAAAACATGGAAAAAATGTGAAGAACACAGCTGAATATAGAGAAAATATGCAAATACAGGCGGACAAGAGCTGGAGCTCAGTAACTGACTTGATCTTATTTACTACGTCTGAACTATGACTGTTTAAAATTTCAGGGGGATTGGACTGCTAGTAGCGAAAATGTGGTCTCTGTCAAATTTGGGTCTTTAATTGGACTCTGATTAATTTCGATCATGAACTGGACTCTGAATATTTGGCACAAAGTGAACTCTGGCGAATTTTCGGTATAAACTGGACTCTGACGAATTTTGCTAGAAAACTGGACTCTGATGAATTTCGATCAAGAACTGGACTCTAATGAATTTTCACAGATTACAGGACACTGATGAAATTTGAGCTTAAAACTGTCTCTGACTAATTTTGCTCTCAAAGTAGACTCTGGCGAATTTATGTTGATAATTGGACTCTGATGAAATATGAGCTTAAAACTGTCTCTGACTAATTTTGCTCTCAAAGTAGACTCTGGCAAATTTATGTTGATAATTGGACTCTGATGAAATATGAGCTTAAAACTGTCTCTGACTAATTTTGCTCTCAAAGTAGACTCTGGCGAATTTATGTTGATAATTGGACTCTGATGAAATATGAGCTTAAAACTGTCTCTGACTAATTTTGCTCTCAAAGTAGACTCTGGCGAATTTATGTTGATAATTGGACTCTGATGAAATTTCAGCTTAAAACTGGGCTCTGTTCAATTTTGGTCTTACAGGTGAAATAGCTGTAAATGGATATAAAACTAAATGTTATGGCTAAGTTGTCTGTTTTCCTTAACAAAACATCTAAGACAATACTCTCTGAAAATGGACCTTTTACAAATTCGGTCATAAACATATAAATAAACTTCTATGATTATTTGAAACTCTGAAAATAGTTGTAAGGAAATAGGAGGAGAGAGAGAGAGAGGGACGGTCTAGATATTATTATGGAGAAGATAAGATACGATTACCGAGGTGACCTGAAGGCCGTGTCTGGCTGACGTCTAAAGTAAACACAGGTGAGGCGACAGATTGCGAGGTAAGGGGGGAGGGAGGGGGGTTTGAGGTACAAGCGGGGGGGATGCAGGGGGAGGGAAAGGTGAGGGAGGGGGGATGGCAGGGAAATGAATTAGATATATATAGCAATATACAAGTTTCTAAGTAAGAAACAAATAAGAACTTTTAACAAAAGTCGTATGACATTATTTCATGATAAGACTTTAACAAACTTCTAAGTCTCGGAAATTATTTTTCTCTTAAGAAATCCTTACTTCCAAATCTGTGACTGAAAAAATTTACCTGAAAAACCCGACATGCTACACACGATATTTGACCTGAAACAAAATATCGTCTGTGGACTGTACAGTCCACAGGGGTCCTCTGGCCAAAAAAAAATATCGTCTGTGGACTGTACAGTCCACAGGGGTCCTCTCCCCCCCAAAAAAAAGGGCCGCTGGCATGTCATCCCTACTACTCACTTGCCACCCACACCACCCCCTACCACTGCCACCCACACCACCCCCTACCACTGCCACCCACACCACCCCCTACCACAACCACCCACACCACCCCTACCACTGCCACCCACACCACCCTCTACCACAGCCACTCACTCCTCTCCCTACCACAGCCACCCACTCCTCTCCCTACCACAGCCACCCACTTCTCTCCGTACCACAGCCACCCACTCCTCTCCCTACCACAGCCACCCACTCCTCTTCCTACCACTGCCACCCACACCACCCCCTACCACCGCCACCCACTCCTCTCCCTACCACAGCCACCCACTCCTCTTCCTACCACTGCCACCCACACCACCCCCTACCACCGCCACCCACACCAACCCCTACCACAGCCACCCACAAAAGCAACGATGTACTCTCTTATCCAGGGGAGTACCTTCCCTTTCACTCCTGCCTGCATCTCTAGTCTCTTATGTGGTACTGTCCAGCCCTCTCTATCTTGCCTGATCTCTATTAGTTGCCTGGTAATAGAACTCAATTAATCCTGTTAGGCATGATTTGTCATCTCTGAACCCATGTTGATGTTGTGTTACAAAGTTCTTTTGCTCCAGATGTTCCACTAGCTTTTTTCACACAATCTTTTCCATCATCTTGCATGGAATGCAAGTTAGGGACACTGGCCTGTAGTTCAGTGCCTCCTGCCAATCACCCTTCTTGTATATTGGGACTACATTGGCCGTCTTCCAAATTTTTGGCAGTTCGCCTGTTACAAGTGACTTGTTGTACACTATGGAGAGTGGTAGGCACAGAGCCTCTGCGCCTTCCTTAAGGATCCATGGTGAGATTCCATCCGGGCCTATAGCCTTTGTCACGTCCAAATCTAGCAGATGCTTCCTCACCTCCCCACTGGTAATCTCAAACTCCTCTAGTGGTGTCTGGGTTGGTGTTCCCTCCTTTATCTCTTGGACTTCTCCTTGCTCTGAGGTGAAGACTTCCTGGAATTTCTTATTGAGTTCTTCACACACTTCCTTGTCGTTTGTAGTGAATCTTTCTGCCCTTATCCTTAGTTTCATTGCCTGTTCCTTCACTGTTGCTTTCCTCCTGATGTGGCTATGCAGCAATTTGGGTTGAGTTTTTACCTTGCTCGCTATGTCATTTTCATATTGCCTCTCTACCTCTCTTCTCACCCTGACGTATTCATTCCTGGCTGACGTATTCATTCTAGTGTTCTGTTGATTCTATAGTTTCTCCATGCCCTTTTAATTAGCTGCTTTGCTAGCTTGCAACTCTGGTTAAACAATGGGTTTCTCAACTTCATTTCCTTTTTTTCCTTTTGGACTGGGACGAACTTGTCTGCTGCCTCCTTACTCTTCTGTGTGATGTAGTCCATCATGTGTTAAACCGTCTAACCACTCCCTAACCGTCTGTGGTAGGGGGTGGTGTGGGTGGCAGGGGTTGGTGTGGGTGGCTGTGGTAGGGGGTGGTGTAGGTGGCAGTGGTAGGGGTGGTGTGGGTGGCAGTGGTAGGGGTGGTGTGGGTGGCAGTGGTAGGGGTGGTGTCGGTGGCAGTGGTAGGGGGTGGTGTGGGTAGCGGTGGAAGGGGGAGGTGTGGGTGGCGGTGGTGGGGTTGGTGTGGGTGGCAGTGGTAGGGGGTGGTGTGGGTGGCAGTGGTAGGGGGTGGTGTGGGTAGCGGTGGTAGGGGGAGGTGTGGGTGGCGTGGTAGTGGTTGGTGTGGGTGGGGGTGATAGGGGGAGGTGTGGGTGGCAGTGGTAGGGGTTGGTGTGGGTGGCATTGGTAGGGGTTGGTGTGGGTGGCAGTGGTAGGGGGTGGTGTGGGTGGCAGTGGTAGGGGGTGGTGTGGGTGGCAGTGGTAGGGGGAGGTGTGGGTGGCGGTGGTGGGGTTGGTGTGGGTGGCCGTGGTAGTAGTTGGTGTGGGTGGTGGTGGTAGGGGTTGGAGTGGGTGGCTGTGGTAGGGGGAGGTGTGGGTGCCTGTGGTAGGGAGAGGAGTGGGTGGCTGTGGTAGGGGGAGGTGTGGGTGGCAGTGGTAGGGGGTGGTGTGGGTGGCTGTGGTAGGGAGAGGATGTAACACTGTAAAAGTGTTTGAGTTAGTTTATTTAAAATATATATAGAGTACATGAGTCACAGACAAGGATCTGAGAGGCGCCAGTTGTCTGCCTGAGATCTCACACCTCAAAGCGTTAATGACCTCAAGTGACCTGAGGTCAGATCATGAGAATTTCACCTTGCTTCCGCTAAGCTCTTAATTGTAGTCTGGTAGCCTTCAAACAAGCCGACGTTTAAGGAGTGGCTTGGTAGTGCCGGAGGCTATCTACTTGTGGGCGGAGTTAGCTACTAGGTTCCCCAATATAAACTCGGAGAGCTATCCAGCAGAAAGCATTAACAGACAGAACGGCAGTCAGGATTGCAGAGGAGACGGCCCTAGCAGGGAGGCTGTCAGCCGGCAGGGCGGGAGTCTCTGTCAACTACAGACCCCCCCCCCCTCTATCCAGCTATAGGCAGAGACACTTGGTGAGTTGAGCAGTAAGGTGACTTGGTCGTGTTTACATATGTTGTGTGATGATCAGGGGCAGTCAAGTTGTAGGGTTCTCGAATTCTTGGATGATGACTCTCTTTAACATTTTAATTGGATTGCTTATATTATGATACTTAGTATGTGAAATACATGAACTTATTATTTAAATCGTCTTTGTTCCCTAGAGCTTTGAGTTGAGGTGAGAAAGCCTCGGTGATTACTGGTTTCATGATTTAATGAGTACATGTTTGGAGTTGATATATGGTACAGAGGGAACATACTAATAATGAACTCATGATAACATCCTTTGAGAATTTTGTGATACAGGCAAGTTCCATTCCTTGTCTTGTATGTAATGATCATGAATGGATGGTGGCAGCCTTTCGTCTTCTACTATCTACTTTCGACTTCTACTATCTAGTCTTCTACTTCTACCTATCTACACCTCTCCCTCCACCCCTCTCTGAACTCTCACTTTCAACTAATGACCCTCCTCGCTCCTCCCACCTCTCTCCCTCTCACCCCAAACCCTCACTAATTACTTCACTATTCATTTCTTTCCTTTCGTTTTCTCTTATACGTTTGTGGCTATGATTAAGTATTCTAGAGTTCTCTCTAGAGTTTCGGGTAACTGATCAAGTGACGGCGCCTTGTAGTCTTAGCACCTAGGTATTCAAATATCTAGGTTACAAGGTGTTGAACGAGAGAGGTTGCCTTAGGAACTCTGGAGGTGCTCTAGAATAGTTAGCTAACTGGGGACGGGATAACGGACTAGAGAGAGCTGTTTCCCCCGGCCTCGTTAGTTAACTGGGGGGTGGAATAATGGACAAGATAGAGCTATTTCCCCCACCCCCGTTGCAAGGAGTGGGTGGTTGTGGTAGGGGTTGGTGTGGGTGGCTGTGGTAGGGGGTAGTGTGGGTGGCAGTGGTAGGGAGAGGAGTGGGTGGCTGTGGTAGGGAGAGGAGTGGGTGGCTGTGGTACGGAGAGGAGTGGGTGGCTGTGGTAGGGAGAGGAGTGGGTGGCTGTGGTAGGGAGAGGAGTGATCGAGTGGCTGTGGTAGAGGGTGGTGTGGGTGGCAGTGGTAGAGGTGGTGTGGGTGGTTGTGGTAGGGGGTGGTGTGGGTGGCAGTGGTAAGGGTGGTGTGGGTGGCAGTGGTAGGGGGTGGTGTGGGTGGCAGTGGTAGGGGGTGGTGTGGGTGGCAGGGGGTGGTGTGGGTGGCTGTGGCAGAGGGTGGTGTGGGTGGCAGTGGTAGGGGGTGGTGTGGGTGGCTGTGGTAGGGGTCGTGTGGGTGGTTGTGGTAGGGGGTGGTGTGGGTGGCAGTGGTAGGGGGTGGTGTGGGTGGCTGTGGTTGGGGGTGGTGTAGGTGGCGGTGGTAGGGGGAGGTGTGGGTGGCAGTGGTAGGGGGTGGTGTGGGTGGCGGTGGTAGGTTTGGGTGGCAGTTGTAGGGGGTAGTGTGGGTGGCTGTGGTAGGGGGTGGTGTGGGTGGCAGTGGTAGGGGGTGGTGTGGGTGGCGGTGGTAGGGGGTGGTGTGGGTGGCTGTGGTAGGGGGAGGTGTGGGTGGCGGTGGTAGGGGGAGGTGTGGGTGGCAGTTGTAGGGGGTAGTGTGGGTGGCTGTGGTAGGGGGTGGTGTGGGTGGCGGTGGTAGGGGGAGGTGTGGGTGGCTGTGGTAGGGGGTGGTGTGGGTGGCAGTGGTAGGGGGTGGTGTGGGTGGCGGTGGTAGGGGGTGGTGTGGGTGGCTGTGGTAGGGGGAGGTGTGGGTGGCGGTGGTAGGGGGAGGTGTGGGTGGCAGTTGTAGGGGGTAGTGTGGGTGGCGGTGGTAGGGGGTGGTGTGGGTGGCTGTGGTAGGGGGAGGTGTGGGTGGCGGTGGTAGGGGGTGGTGTGGGTGGCTGTGGTTGGGGGTGGTGTGGGTGGCGGTGGTAGGGGGAGGTGTGGATGGCTGTGGTAGGGGGAGGTGTGGGTGGCGGTGGTAGGGGGTGGTGTGGGTGGCTGTGGTAGGGGGAGGTGTGGGTGGCGGTGGTAAGGGGAGGTGTGGGTGGCGGTGGTAGGGGTTGGTGTGGGTGGCGGTGGTAGGGGTTGGTGTGGGTGGCGGTGGTAGGGGGAGGTGTGGGTGGCGGTGGTAGGGGGAGGTGTGGGTGGCGGTGGTAGGGGTTATTGTGGGTGGCGGTGGTAGGGGGAGGTGTGGGTGGCGGTAGTAGGGGTTGGTGTGGGTGGCTGTGGTAGTGGGAGGAGTGGGTGGCGGTGGTAGAGGTTGGCGTGGGTGGCTGTGGTAGGGGGAGGTGTGGGTGGCGGTGGTAGGGGTTGGTGTGGGTGGCAGTGGTAGGGATTGGTTTGGGTGGCAGTGGTAGGGGTTGGTGTGGGTGGCGATGGTAGGGGGTGGTGTGGGTGGCGATGGTAGGGGGTGGTGTGGGTGGGGGTGGTAGGGGTTGGTGTGGGTGGCGGTGGTTGGGGTTGGTGTGGGTGACAGTTGTAGGGGATGGTATGGGTGGCAATGGTAGGGGGTGGTGCGGAAGGCTGTGGTAGGGTGTGGGTGTGATGGTAGGTAGGGAATGGTGTGGACGGCTATTATTCGGGGGTAGTGTGGGTGGCGGTAGTAGGATGGTGGTTTATGAGGTTGTGGTACAGGGTGGTGTGGGTGCCAATGGTAGGGGGATAGTTAGATAAAAGAAAATCTTAGCAAAATCATAAAATATACCAAAATGATCTTCTAATAATATATAAGACAAAAAAATTATTTAAGAATCTTTCACACTTCAATCAAGCATCATTTACAATTTATATAAATTATTGTAGGGAATAATTCATATATTTTATATTTAAACATGATATTAGCGTTTATTGGGATACATAAGGAGTCAAATTGAGTTATAAGAGCAATTTTTAGCAAATTTATGAAAACTAGTTTATCTGACCATAGAATAATTATATGTATATTGAATGTTCCATACAGCCATTAAATATCATTCACAATTTATTAATGAATTTTCCAAAATAGACCATAAATTTGATATTTAAACATGTTAAAAACTATTTGTAATACATTAGGAATAAAATAGTTTTAGGAAAAACCGTATATTTTAAAACCTATATGTTTGGATTTTTGGAGTAAAAACTTCTCAAATGCTCTCTTGCATCATTCTCAATAAAAGTTTTTCGTTCACCAATTAGAAAAAGTATGTAAAAGTTTTCAAACCGTTATGTGTTTGCTGGGATCAGTCCAATTTCCCTGAAAATGTAAATGGCTGTATTTCACACATAGTAAAATACAGCAATAGACTAACTGATATCCGGATCCTGTTCCCACCTTAGTTCAATGTACATCATACCTAATTATTCCAGAACATCAGACTCACTCCAGTCTATAAGCTTATCAAAGTACACATAACCTGACAGCTGGATGGACAGCGCTTCGGATTCATGGTCCGGAGGTTCCGGATTTGATCCCCGGTGGAGGAAAGAGACAAATCGACAAAATGTTTCTATCACCCTGATTCCCCTGTTACCTAGCAGTAAATAGGTACCTGGGAGTTAGAAAGCTGTTTCGGGCTGCTTCCTGGGGGTGTGTAACAAAAAGGAGGCCTGGTCGAGGACCTGGCTGTTGGAACGCTAAGCTCCTGAAATCATCTCAAGATTACCTCAAGATAGCATAACCTCACCTTCATTACTCCTGTTTACTTATCTGTGTAAATAATCACTCGCCCATTAATTATCACACAGACCTAACACACCGTATCTTCCCCACCCCCTCTCCCTCCCTCCCTCCATGCACCCACACCTGTCTGCTCACTTATCTCCTTCTTACCCCCAGCTCCTCCTCCCCCCCCCCCCCCCAACCCTTCTCTCAAACCTTCCTCAACTCCACCTAAGCCTCCCTCCTTTCCCAGAATGTAAAAATGCAGCTATTTTTCTAATAATTTTCCAGTATTTGTGTATTCTATCCATGTTCACAGCATATTCTCAGTACAACTTTTATACTCTTTATTCATTTTCTCTGCAAGGTCAAATAATATCTTTCACCTGTTTCTCCATGTTCTTTGCATTTCTCTTCAATGTTTTTTGTGTTCATTCTCATATTCACCAAGTTCTTAGCATGTTCTTCACAAGCTGTTCATTCTTCTTATACTCCATATATTCTCTTTATGTTTTCATGTTATCTGCAAGTTCAATTCACATTTCCCCCGCATGTTCTCTGTGTTCATCACCATCTCTTAAATGTTCTCTGATTCTTAAGCAAACACTTATGTATTATCAACCTCATTACTACTCCTAACAAATTTTGTTCAAATTATTTAAAACAGAGAATTTATTATTTTATTCTGTCACGGTAATCTCTTTAGTAAGAGATTTGGCCTGCTCCATCATCACCTATTCTATCATCACGTACATATATATTCAAGATCTTCAGCCACAACAACAACAACTACTTCCCAGACGTCTAGACAGTACCACCAATCTACCTCCCCCACGGCCCGTCACCCTCCTCGCACAGGGTGATGCCTCAGGATCACGCCATCTCTACAATCATCTCTACAATCTTCATCATACACAAAGTATGATGAAGAAAGCGAAAGTATCGCTTTCGATACTTTCGGCAGCCATTATCCTTTCACGGAATATTTTCTGTTTCATACAACTGTTATAATTGAAATTCAAATTGATTTGCAGAATGGTAAATGATTAATTAGCTTCCGCTGAATAAATTTATCTTGAGGTTATCTTGAGATGATTTTGGGGCTTAGCGTCCTCACGACCCAGTCCTCGACCAGGCCTCCTTTTTGTTACACACCTCCAGGAAGCAACTCGTAGCAGCTGTCTAATTCCCAGGTACCTATTTACTGCTAGGTAACAGGGGCATCAGGATGAAAGAAACTTTTTGCCCATTTGTCTCCGCCTCCACCAGGGATCGAACCCGCAACATCAGGACTGCAAATCCGAAGAGCTGTCCACTCAGCTGTCAGGCGTCCAATGTAATATAATATTTAATGCATTATTTTATGTAATTATGTATATTTATATTAAATGCAATTTACATTCATTTTACAGAGTGTCACTCAAGGTTATCACAAATGATGACACCGTTCAGTGCACAGAACACTTTCCATGGGGTCAAGGTCCTAACACAGAACTTACCATAGGGTCAAGTGCCTACCACAGCACTTACCATGGGGTCAAGTCCTTAACACAGAACTTACCCTGGGGTCAAGATCCTAACACAGAACTTACCATGAGGTCAAGTGCCTACCACAGCACTTACCATGTGTCAAGTCCCTAACACACAACTTAACATGGGGTCAAGTGCCTAACACAGCACTTACCATGGGGTCAAGTACCTACGACAACACTTACCATGGGGTCAAGTGCTCACCACAACACTTACCATGGGGTCAAGTGCCACCACAACATTTTACATGGGGGTCAAGTGCCCACTGTGGGATATCTGGGGCTTGACTCAATTTATTCAATTATTAAATTAATGAAATCAATTACGAAGGACCACCCACTTTTGAGAAAAGAAGGAAACTAATAAAAAGTGATCATTAGAAACACAAGGAAGAACCAGTGTCTATGGATAAATATTAGAAAGAATAATCACTTAAATAAATAATGGACTGTATGGTTAATTAACTAAAGTCAGATCCTCAAACACCT
This sequence comes from Procambarus clarkii, assembly GCF_040958095.1. Taxonomy (NCBI): domain Eukaryota; kingdom Metazoa; phylum Arthropoda; class Malacostraca; order Decapoda; family Cambaridae; genus Procambarus; species Procambarus clarkii. The sequence continues at coordinate 15,884,777 of NC_091213.1, forward strand.
ACATTTGGGGGGTTATTGCTAGAACTTCATATACATCTAGGAACTAGTGTGGTTCGTGCACCAGTTCATTGTTAAATAAAGAATACTGTGACCCAATATTATAGAATCAATAGGCAAGTACAAATAGAAATTATAAAAATTATTAGCATTAGAAAGCAATCATCTAAATAAACACATTTTATCTCCAGTGTACATGACGAGCATTCAATCTGATAATATCATGAACAAGTAGCAATAATTGGAGTAATTAAATGTGTACAAAAAGTCTTAGCTTTAAGACGATTTCTATGACATCATTCACGCCTCGTCCTCGTGATCTCAGGCTCTCCAAGTAGAAGCCCTTAGAGGTGAATAACACGAATGTAGTTAACGGCTCGTTGACTCCTCACATACGAGCTGTAATTTAAGGGATATTACGTAGCATTGAACTAGGCTACTTAAATCTCAATATTCATGAAATATAAAATAAAGATTAGTGCGGTACTAACGTTGGATTTTTTGTAGTCATTCGATGTAACGACAAACTGCCCACGACATATACAATCTCTAATGATGCATCAAGAAAGAATTATATACTTATCGAAGGGTGCAAAGTATGCTGAAGCCTGCCGGTATCGCGTCTCAGTCTCAAATTTCCACAATGTTGTACACGTGGTTGAGAGCTTGGCCTGAATATCGACGCGTTATTATTTGACTGAGCACTGCAGATCACGTAGAAGAATAATTATTCGTTCTGAGTTGAGTACCAGTGTAATTCTTGCTGATAATCCCAACGTCACGTGTCTCAGACTCTGACGCCACGACTTTTTGTTGCTCACTCCGCAACACGAGTTCACCACCCCCACACACAATGGCGTCTCCCCTCCCTCAACCCGCATCCCCGCATTCACCACAGAAATTATTTATCACGAATAATATTATTTCGCGCAATTGTGGTTGAAATACTTTAATAAAGATTGGGTTGTGATTCTAGGGATTTAAATATTATTACTTTCTCGTCTTATGGTGGTAAACAAGAAATGGAGAAGATTTTAGTTTCCTCCATGGCATTCACACGGGACAGAAAAACTATTACTTGATAACAATTGTAACTAAAAACTCTCGATTTAGAATTATTTGGGAGTTATGTTATCCATAAATAATTATCACACGGAATACTGATGATTTAAGAGAATCACATTCAATTCTCTAACACACTGGCTATAAATGTGTTTAACTTGATATAATCTGACGCAATACTGGTGCTTGCTTTCGTAAGAATTCCAGTATCCATATGCAGATATAATGGTTAGTTTATGTGAACATTACCGTTAGTAAGTTTTAGTAACTACTGTAGTTAGTATATTTTAATACTGATTTATTATAATACAATAGTATTGTATTAGTGTTGGAAATTTCCAACATAACTCCGGGGGGAGATTTCTCGGGTCGCAGTGCAATGTTGAGTACTGACATACCTATCCCGAAGTTAGTATTAATGTAAATATGTTAGTATGTTAGTACACATATAACGGATGTCCCGTAATTGTCAAGGACATACAAGAAACTTAAGTCTTGCAAAGAAATTCATGTTGAATGGAACATGTTATTGGGAATCATCTAAAGTTAATGACTAATAAAGCCTACAATACACTCTAGGACTGGTGTCGCTATGACATGTAATGTTTATGTTACTAAGTCTTAAAGTCTTGTAATCTCTCAGATACTCTAGACGAAATAATGTTATTATTAATAGCCTATACAACAAATTAAGAATTAAATCACACAATTTAAAGTAACTGAGAATCCACTGCGATGAGAATGTTCTGGGTCATTGTGACTTGTAACGATTTGTTACTTGACATCACAACACAGTATCATCATGATTACTTAAATTGGATGGGAAATTATTTGCTCTTGGTCGGAGCTATAATAGGCTTGTAGTTTCCGTTTGCATTGTTGAGCAGCAGCTCTAGTGGGGCGGTTGCTCGGTGGATCAGAATTGTTGTCCTCGGAAACTGTTGGTGAAGCTGGTTCTGATAAACACTCTCGTTCTGCTAATTCGAGCGGTACCAACTTCTCTAAGGTTTTTAGAGTAGTGTTGCCTCGGCACAAAACCTTTACTACTCTCAGGATGCCTTGGTGATCTGGGTGGATAGCAATAATTTTGCCTATGGGCCACTCTGACCTTGGTCCATCACTGTCAACCAATACTAGGTCTCCTGGTTTAAGTTGTATTTTATTATAGGGACTCGAAGCTCCGTAGTGGTACTCTCGTAGAGCTGTGAGGTACTCTCGAGTCCACACCTCATTTCACCTTTCAATCACTCTTGAGACATGTTGGTAACTTTCTACTAAGTCACTCCTGGTTACATGTGAAGGATCGACGGGGTCCTCTTCTGCCAAAGGTATTAGAGGGCTCAGCAGGCCTCCATGTATTAAGTGTGAGGGACTCAGAGGTTCTCTCTGTGAGAAATCATCTGATAGGTATGTTAATGGGCGATTGTTGACTTGCCCCTCGATATCCACGACAAGTGTTTGGAGTTCGGAGTAACTAATTTTTTGTCGATGTAAGGTTTTCCTTAAACACTTCTTGACAGTTCCTATCATACGTTCGTAAAACCCACCTTGCCAGGGGGCTCTGGGAGCAATAAATTTCCAGTGGCATTGTCGTCTCTGCAGGACTGACTGCACTTCTGGATGATTCCACACCTCTCGCAGACAGGCTTCTGCTACAAAATTTGAACCATTGTCCGATATCATTAGTTTGGGACAGGATCTGCGAGCTGCAAATCTACGAAAAGCTTGGATGAAGGCTTCAGCACTCATGTCCGAAGTCACTTCTAGATGTACGCCTCGCGTGGTAGCACACGTGAAGAGGCAAATATAGGCTTTCACTGGTATCTTATCTGGATTGCCAGTGAGAAGTAAGGCTCCTGTGTAATCGACACCAGTGGTCTCAAAGGGACGAAGATGAACTACTCTTTCTTCAGGGAGTGGTGGAGGTCCTGGGTAAGGACACACTCGAGCGTCGTATCTTTTGCAGATCACACAGAACTTAATAATTGATTTGACTGTTTGACGACCTTGAGGAAGCCAATATTTTTGTCTAAGGTCGGTGAGTGTCTAACACTCCACCATGCAAAGTACCATATTGATGGTGATGTAAAACTAGAAGTTTGGTAATGATGTGGTGACGTGGTAGAAGGATCGGATTCTTTGTATCCAAATCAATTTTTGCATGAAGCAAACGCCCTCCACACCTTAATATATTATGAGTGTTGGCATCATACCAGATACCTAGAGACTTGGTTAATTTATCTGGAAGATTTTCATATTCACTTCTATATGTCTCTTGCTGTGCACGCTTGATCCAGTAGAGGATAGGATTGGGAAACTTATGTCTAATTCCTATCTTAGCAAGAAAGTCAAACTCATGTGTTGTTACTCTTAATAACTTACTCAAGTTAGAATAATTGTGAGGATTAATAGCTAAGATTCGATGAGGTTCTGGTTCATTCATGGGAGTAGTGATATGGGTCACTATGACTTGTGGCTTTTGTTTGGGCCACTGACCACTAACAAGCCATGAAGGTCCATTAAACCACATCGAAGACTTGATAAGTTGTTTTAATGTTAATCCTCGAGATAAGTAATCTGCAGGATTGTCCTTAGTGGGAACATGTCTGAATTTATATCCAGCAGATAATTCATGAATTTCCCTAACACGATTACTAACGTAGGGAGTTTTATTGTTGTTGTTTCTTACCCATTGTAAGACTGCCTCATTGTCTGACCACATGACGATTTCACCAAAGTGGATATTATTGAGTGTCTTGGTCAGGCAATGAGCCAATCTTACTCCCACCAGCAATGCAGTTAACTCCATTTGAGGTAAAGATCTCTTCTTAATGGGAGCAACTCTTGCTTTAGATGTAAGCAAAATTGATTGTGCACTATTAACTAAGTAGGCTACAGCGCCATACGCTTTGCCAGAGGCATCGCAAAAAACGTGCAAATTTGTGGGCAAGTTTTGTCCTGAAACATTACGAGGAAATTTCAAAACACCTAACTGATTGAAATCCGTTGTATCTGCCATTTATCTTGCAACTCAATTGGCAACGGATCATCCCATCCCATATGTTTCTGCCAGCATTCCTGCATTAGGAGTTTGCCCCTTATTAATATAGGACTAAGTAAGCCTAGAGGGTCAAATGGTTGACTGACATACGAGAGTAATTTTCTCATGGTAAGGGATGAACTATCGGTTTGTACTGACTTGACATTCATCTCGTCAGTACTTGTGTTCCATTCCACACCCAGAACTTTTAATTGATTAGGCACCTGGAAACTCTTTCTCGATTATCTGGTTTAATGATTTATTATTTGAGGCCCATGATTGTAGTGGCATATTGGCTCCTAATAACTCACGGTTAGCCTCATGGTAGATTTCTACCAAATTGGATTGATCATTTGTAGTTCCCTGGAAATTATCGACATACAAGTTGTCACTGATTTCTGCCTTATAAGGGCTATTTGACTTCCTCAAATGTGTATCTAATGTTGCTTGAAGTAGAAACGGAGAGGAAGTCGCTCCGAATAGCACTGAGGCAAAACGATAAGTTATGATATCACTGTTAGGATCCAGTGGGTCCTTAATCCAGAGAAACTTGGTGTAATTACGATCCTCTTCTTGTAAACCTACTCAAAGGAAAGCTTTACTGATATCAGCAGTATAAGCAAAAATACCAGTACGGAATCGTAATAGCACATCATGTAGCCCTTGTGTTAGGCTAGGTCCCGTTTGGAGACATTCATTCAAAGACACGCTGTTTGGCTTTACTTTAGCACTACAGTTGAAGGCAATACGTATTGGTGTTGTCAATGAATCTTTCACCACAGCGTGATGGAGTAAATAGTGACCTATTTTTCGGTCATCATTATCAACAACCTCGATAAATTTACTGTTGAGTTGCTGGATTAGTTGATGATACATGTTCAGTTTGTCTGGCTGCTTCTTCAGCCGTATTAATTGAGACTGTAATTGTGAGGCTGCCATGAAATAATTAACTGGAAGTTGTGGATGATTCAACTTCCATGGTAGTCTCACCCAGTATTGTTTATCTTTATAGACAACTGTATCCAGATATTGCTGGTAAGTCCACATATCATCAGGGCTTGGTTGTTCAGGGACAATACCTAAAGTGTCTAAATCCCACAGACGATGTACAGGTGGATCAGACTCAATATCTTCAGATATTTCTCTGAAATGTAGGGGTGACTGTTCCAAGCCTTGTCACGCCACTATTGTATTGTTAGATTGTTGGTTGGTTGACGCTGGATTTTGTTGGAAAACCACCGGTCCAGTAAGCAACTTGCCTCCAGCAGATGACAACAAATTCATTCCGTGTTGTCTGGTGCATCCCGTTATAAATTTATAATAATGGTCAGCGCCTATAAGTATGCCAACATTAGTGAGGCAGTCAGAATTTATTTTGTAATCTGCTAGCCTCATGCGGTTTCGTTTAAGATATTTCGCAGTGCGAGCTAATCCTGTGACCTGCAGGTCTGTAGGAAGTTTGTCTACTACTACCGCTTGTATTGGACTAGTGGAAGATCCAAGTCTCACTAACACCTTGACTACTTGGTATTCTCGAGGTCCACTATTAGTCAAGAAATCAGAAATATTCAATCTCACACTTTTGGCAGGTTTTAAATTTAACTGCTCGACTAATTGTTGTGTGATGAAGGTTTTCTGTGATCCTTGGTCAAAAAGGCCTCTAGTGTTAACTCTAGATTTCCTGTTAATTAATCTAAGTTGAGCTGTAGGCAGAGTAGTATTATTGCCTGACTCAGTAGCAAGTACATTTATTTCTTGATGTACCTTGCAATATTGTACTGTGGTAGAATTCGTGGAATTCTCCCCAGTTGTCATGGATTGGGTAGAAGTTTTTCTACATAAGGCATAGTGATGTAAACCTTTGTGGCATCTGCTGCATGAACGTAGTTGCACTACACATTTATTGGGATCATGAGAGCCCATGCACTTGGTGCACCTGTGTATTTCTTGTAACCGTTTAATCCTGGTATTAAAGTTAGGATAAACAGGGCATTGGTAGCTGGCATGTCCTTGACTACAAAACAGACACCTTCTCTCTCTGGTTGACTGTCTCTTTAGCAGACAAGTCATTGGTTACACCAGGAGATACTGAATAGGTACCTACATTACCACTTCCCTTTCCAGTGGATGGAGCAGTCCTAGGTTTAAATTTATTAGACTTATTTAAAGTCGTTTTGGGTTTGACTGAAGTGTCAGTGTGAGGGGAATTACGATGGGAGTTAGTAGAGAAGTTTGAAACACTTTTCCCATCTTGGTTGGCTCTTTGTCTTTCGACTAAGATATGTAGACCTTCTGTAATTTCTTTCAAGGTCAGAAAGGTTTTATTGTACATAGTACATAATTTATCTAAAGTTTCTCTTGGCAATTTTCGCCTAACAACTACTTTGGTCATCCATTCAGCTGTCTGAATTTGGACTTTAAGGCTTAAGGCCTTGAGTAAAGATTCTAACTCTAGCTTGAAAATTTGGAGAGAATCTGTAGAATTATTAGCAGATGGTAAATCTAGTCATTTTTGAACTAAGACAGTAATAGTTCTCTCCTTGTTATCGTAGTTGGTTTTGAGCAATTGAACAGCTAAGGTGTAACCATCACTGGTCAGTGTTATATTAGAGATTACTTTCAAGGCTTCATTTCGTAACAAGCCTTGTAAATAAGTGAATTTGGTTGTTTGAGGAATGTTGATTTTAGAGTCTACTGCATCCACGAACTTCCTCCAGAAATCATCCCAACTTTCATTCTCGTTACCAGAGAATGTGGGTATATTGATTTGAGGTAATTTGACATCAGGATCTGTATGTGCAGTAGAAGTTATTGTTAATTTGTTTTTAGCAATTTGCTTCTTAAAGGGTAGAAGCTTAACCCATATATCTTCTTCATACTGGGCTAAGTCATTTACAACATCCTCAAGTTCACTATTACCTACAGAAGTTGAGTGAAGTTCTCTCAAATACAGATTCATGTGTTGCTTAATATGGGCAAATTTGCTTTCAGCAACTTGAAGTAAATCTTCTAATTCAAAGTAGTCAACAGGTGACTGTTGTGACAGATTTTGACATTTAGTAATCTGTCGGGTCAAATGACCTTTCAGACCGATAAGGGTCCTTTTAATTTTTTCAGCCGTTTCCATTTTGGTGGGTAAAGGCTGGTTTGACAGTAAACAATTGTTACTGAGATAACTGGGATATTGACTCATTCAATGGCGTTCAATATCAATAATAATAGCCTAATACATTTGAATAGACTACGCTGACTCGTTCAGAGGTTAATTTACCTACCTAACAAGAAATAACTAATTATTTTGAGCAGTGCTCGAACTTCACCATTAACTTTCGTCCGGCTCGCTCCTCTTTATCACCATTAGATGTAATGGTGATCATTCAGCAGCACTCAAAATGTATACACACAAAATAATGAGTACAAGAAGAAATAATATGGATATACTCTAATCAGAGTTATCTTAAGGTTTAATCCCACCCTTGATAGGGTCAGCACAAATGAATAATATATGTACTACTAACTAGCTCAAGCCTAGTCGTGAGAATTTCTACCTAAGAAACTACAAATTTATTTAGTCTGTGTTTGTGCCAAATTCAGCACAATCACAGCCTAAATTCCTACCTAATAAAGGTTGGCAAAGATTATTGTGGTGCAGTAATGTGAATATATAGTTGTGCTGTATTTTTTTTTTTGGATTTTATAGTTTATAAATGTGCACTTGCACACACAAGTGAAAAACAATTATAATACATGTTAATTTGGCTTGCTAGCCACAGCCGTTTGTGATAATTGATTGTGTTGATCAATTTGTCAACTACATGTGACCTAGACTCACCTGACAGGTGTACACCGTCTCTTGCCAGGTTTTGCCTGTATGGTCTGGCTGTAAATTGGATATAAGTGGCATCCAATCGTACTCGCTTTTTCAGCCTGAAGTTTATGTATTTGGCAGCTCTCTGGTAATATTCTGGTGTTACTCCCCAACGATTATCATTACTCAGTTGACGAGGTTCCACTAATGTGAATACTACCGAATTGCTGATGAGTTTAAATGAAGAAATTATGGTTTTAAGGTGATTAATTACCTCAGCTGGATGACGAGTAGGATGGATGTCATTACCACCTAAATAAATAATAGATGGTGAGGCCACTCTAACGCAGGTATTAGTGTTCAATTGTTATAGAAGTTATGAGCTGTTGCTCCTGGTGACCTAAAGATTCTTACTTCAGTATGAGGTATAGGTCTAATTCTTGTGGGTAATTGACTGTGTCCCACGAGTGCTACCTTATACATGAGGTATAAGTAGCAATGAATTGGTATGAGTTAGGCTAACCTATGTGTTACGCTGCCGGTAGACACAATTAATTAATGTGGTTAGTCTAGACTACTTCACACGATGATTAGTTATTACTAATTAGTATATTTATATTTAAATTTATCCGGTTCGATAAGGACCATAATGTGAGATATCTGGGGCTTGACTCAATTTATTTAATTATTAAATTAATGAAATCAATAACGAAGGACCACCCACTTTTGAGAAAAGAAGGAAACTAATAAAAAGTGATCATTAGAAACACAAGGAAGAACCAGTGTCTATGGATAAATATTAGAAAGAATAATCACTTAAATAAATAATGGACTGTATGGTTAATTAACTAAAGTCAGATCCTCAAACACCTTCATTTGGGGGTTATTGCTAGAACTTCATATACATCTAGGAACTAGTGTGGTTCGTGCACCAGTTCATTGTTAAATAAAGAATACTGTGACCCAATATTATAGAATCAATAGGCAAGTACAAATAGAAATTATAAAAATTATTAGCATTAGAAAGCAATCATCTAAAACACATTTTATCTCCAGTGTACATGACGAGCATTCAATCTGATAATATCATGAACAAGTAGCAATAATTGGAGTAATTAAATGTGTACAAAAAGTCTTAGCTTTAAGACGATTTCTATGACATCATTCACGCCTCGTCCTCGTGATCTCAGGATCTCCAAGTAGAAGCCCTTAGAGGTAAATAACACGAATGTAGTTAACGGCTCGTTGACTCCTCACATACGAGCTGTAATTTAAGGGATATTACGTAGCATTGAACTAGGCTACTTAAATCTCAAAATTCATGAAATATAAAATAAAGATTAGTGCGGTACTAACGTTGGATTTTTTGTAGTCATTCGATGTAACGACAAACTGCCCACGACATATACAATCTCTAATGATGCATCAAGAAAGAATTATATACTTATCGAAGGGTGCAAAGTATGCTGAAGCCTGCCGGTATCGCGTCTCAGTCTCAAACTTCCACAATGTTGTACACGTGGTTGAGAGCTTGGCCTGAATATCGACGCGTTATTATTTGACTGAGCACTGCAGATCACGTAGAAGAATAATTATTCGTTCTGAGTTGAGTACCAGTGTAATTCTTGCTGATAATCCCAACGTCACGTGTCTCAGACTCTGATGCCACGACTTTTTGTTGCTCACTCCGCAAGACGAGTTCACCACCCCCACACACAATGGCGTCTCCCCTCCCTCAACCCGCATCCCCGCATTCACCACAGAAATTATTTATCACGAATAATATTATTTCGCGCAATTGTGGTTGAAATACTTTAATAAAGACTGGGTTGTGATTCTAGGGATTTAAATATTATTACTTTCTTGTCTTATGGTGGTAAACAAGAAATGGAGAAGATTTTAGTTTTCTCCATGGCATTCACGCGTGACAGAAAAACTATTACTTGATAACAATTGTAACTAAAAACTCTCGATTTAGAATTATTTGGGAGTTATGTTATCCATAAATAATTATCACACGGAATACTGATGATTTAAGAGAATCACATTCAATTCTCTAACACACTGGCTATATATGTGTTTAACTTGATATAATCTGACGCAATACTGGTGCTTGCTTTCGTAAGAATTCCAGTATCCATATGCAGATATAATGGTTAGTTTATGTGAACATTACCGTTAGTAAGTTTTAGTAACTACTGAAGTTAGTATATTTTAATACTGATTTATTATAATACAATAGTATTGTATTAGTGATGGAAATTTCCAACTCCAACCACAACACTTACCATGGGGTCAAGTGCCATCACAACACTTACCATGGGGTCAAGTACCTACCACAACACTTACCATGGGGTCAAGTACCTACCACAACACTTACCATGGGGTCAAGTGCCACCACAACACTTACCATGGGGTCAAGTGCCATCACAAAACACTTACCTTGGGGTCAAGTGCCACCACAACACTTACCATGGGGTCAAGTGCCCCCCACAACACTTACCATGGGGTCAAGTGCCACCACAACACTTACCATGGGGTCAAGTACCTACGACAACACTTACAATGGGGTCAAGTACCTACGACAACACTTACCAGTGCGGTCAAGTACCTACTACAACACTTACCATGGGGTCAAGTACCTACCACAACACTTACCATGGGGTCAAGTACCTACGACAACACTTACCATGGGGTCAAGAGCCTACCACAACACTTACCATGGGGTCAAGTGTCACCACAACACTTACCATGGGGGTCAAGTGTCACCACAATACTTACCATGGGTCAAGTGCCTACTACAACACTTACCATGGGGTCAAGTACCGACGACAACACTTACCAGGGGGTCAAGTGTCTACCACAACACTTACCAGGGGGTCAAGTGCCTACCACAACACTTACCAAGGGGTCAAGTACCCACCACAACACTTACCAAGCGGTCAAGTGCCTACCACAGCACTTATCATAGGGTTAAGTGCCTACCACAACACTTACCATGGGGTCAAGTGCCTACCACAACACTTACCATGGGTCAAGTGCCTATCACAACACTTACCATGGGGTCAAGTGCCTACGACAACACTTACCATGGGGTCAAGTGCCCACCACAACATTTTACATGGGGTCAAGTGCCTACCACAACACTTACCATGGGGTCAAGTGCCTACCACAACACTTACCATGGGGTCAGGTGCCCACCACAACACTTACCATGGGGTCAAGTACCTACCACAACACTTACCATGGGGTCAAGTACCTACCACAACACTTACCATGGGGTCAAGTGCCACCACAACACTTACCATGGGGTCAAGTGCCATCACAAAACACTTACCTTGGGGTCAAGTGCCACCACAACACTTACCATGGGGTCAAGTGCCCCCCACAACACTTACCATGGGGTCAAGTGCCACTACAACACTTACCATGGGGTCAAGTGCCTACCACAACACTTATCATGGGGTCAGGTGCCCACCACAACACTTACCATGGGGTCAAGTGCCTACCACAGCACTTATCATAGGGTTAAGTGCCTACCACAGCACTTACCATGGGGTCAAGTGCCCACCACAACATTTTACATGGGGTCAAGTGCCTACCACAACACTTACCATGGGGCCAGGGCCTACCACAACACTTACCATGGGTCAAGTGCCTACGACAACACTTACCATGGGGTCAAGTGCCTACCACAACACTTACCATGGGGTCAAGTGCCTACGACACCACTTACCATGGGGTCAAGTACCTACCACAACACTTACCATGGGGTCAAGTGCCCACCACAGCACTTACCATGGGGTCAAGTGCCTACGACACCACTTACCATGGGGTCAAGTACCTACCACAACACTTACCATGGGGTCAAGTGCCTACCACAACACTTACCATGGGGTCAAGTACCTACCACAACACTTACCATGGGGTCAAGTGCCTACCACAGCACTTACCAAGGAGTCAAGTGCCTACCACAGCACTTACCATGGGGTCAAGTGCCTACCACAACACTTACCATGGGGTCAAGTACCTACCACAACACTTACCATGGGGTCAAGTACCTACCACAGCACTTACCATGGGGTCAAGTGTCTACCACAACACTTACCAAGGGGTCAAGTGCCTACCACAGCACTTCGTATGGGTAAATGTTTACACTCATACGTCTCCCTCGCTGACGCATTAATGTGATGGGGCTAAACGCCTACAAAGTTGACCCGTATTACACAGAATTCCGAACATCATCTTCGGTTGTCAGTGTAGTCTGTACTCAATACGTGACTTTCATCACTTTCCTTGTACTACAATATTCGCTGGCAGATGTTGCCCCTCCGGACATCTGACTTGTGTGGACACTTGTCATTAGAGAAGCAGTGACTGCTACACAAGTTTCAGTCACTATACTCAAAATATAACTAATTATAAGGTGTGCATATTAACTGAAACAACATATGTTAACTATACACTGAGGTCTGATTGCCACCTTTCATCCCCTCTCTAGTCTTTGCACTACCGCTTCCAGGATGGGTATTGGATGCACAATAACTACCGTTCAGAGGCTAAGTAATGGATACACAATAAACTACCACTCACACCATGAGTATTTGATGTATAATAAACTACCGCTCACAGAAGGAGTAGTGGTTATATTGAAGTTTCTTGAGATGATTTTGGGGCTTTTTAGTGTCCCCGCGGTCCGGTCCTCGACCAGGCCTCCACCCCCAGGAAGCAGCCCGTGACAGCTGACTAACACCCAGGTACCTATTTTACTGCTAGGTAACAGGGGCATAGGGTGAAAGAAACTCTGCCCATTGTTTCTCGCCGGCGCCCGGGATCGAACCCGACACCACAGGATCACAAGTCCAGTGTGCTGTCCGCTCGGCCGACCGGCTCCTGGATGCACAATAAACTACCACTCACAGGCTGAGTGTAGTGTGCACAATAAACTACTACTCACAGGCTGAGTGTAGTGTGCACAATAAACTACTACTCACAGGCTGAGTATAGTGTGCACAATAAACTACTACTCACAGGCTGAGTGTAGTGTGCACAATAAACTACTACTCACAGGCTGAGTGTAGTGTGCACAATAAACTGCCAGTAACAGGGATGAATACTGGGTGCACAATAAACTACCAGTAACAGGATATATAGTGAGTGCACAACAAACTACCAGTAGCAGGATGAGTATTGGGCGCACAATAAACTACCAGTAGCAGGATGAATACTTGGTGCACAATAGACTATCATTAACAAGATAAGTATTGAGTGCACAATAAACTCCCACTCACAGAGGGAGTATTTGTTGGAACACTTCCCACATCTTATATACAATATTTAACACAGCATGTAGTAAGAAGATTAAACAGTTTTGGTGCTAATTAAAACATAAAATAAATTAAAATAAAAGTTACCCCCAAAAGAGGGCGGACGCGACGATTTCCTTTTAGAAAATGTATAACAGCAAATGTTATGCCACGTCACCTAAAATTATCTCGCAAAAAAATCTATATTATGCCTTGCACGTAATTAACTTCCCCACCTCTGTGTTGGACAAACTTGAAGTAGTACAGAATGAAGCCATGAGGATAATTCTTGGTGCCCCAAGATGCACAAGAATTATCAACATGAGGGAAGAACTGAAGCTTCCAGCAATACTAGAGAGAATCATGCAAGTCAGCACGACCTTTTGCCTTAAAACCATGAGAGACCTTACATCTTCTGCATTGCCCAGAGACAAATTATTCAGTGCCGTTAACACCCTATTGACTGCTGCCAACATACCAACTCACTTCTTTTATGATAAATGGTTGAGTAAAAATGCCTGCAATCTCATCAAACTCAACATTCCTTTTCAAATGCAAGCTACCTGTCTCCGATATTTATCTTTATCTGTATCCCACCATTCATGTATCATACACACCTGTCACCAAGAAAGGTAATGAGAATCTTGCTTTTCTCAAAGCTGTCAAGCTTGAAACAATTGCCTCCCCCAACGAAAATTTAAGATCTGACGAGCACTGTCTACACCGACGGCTCAGTTCAATCTACTGGACGGACTGCAGCCGCATGAAGGTTTTATATAAATAATATTTGCACCCAGACTGTTATTGTCAGGTTAAACAACGGGCTGACCTCCACACAAGCAGAACTAGTGGAACTACAACTAGCGGCTGACCTCCACACAAGCAGAACTAGTGGAACTACAACTAGCGGCTGACCTCCACACAAGCAGAACTAGTGGAACTACAACTAGCGGCTGACCTCCACACAAGCAGAACTAGTGGAACTACAACTAGCGGCTGACCTCCACACAAGCAGAACTAGTGGAACTACAACTAGCGGCTGACCTCCACACAAGCAGAACTAGTGGAACTACAACTAGCGGCTGACCTCCACACAAGCAGAACTAGTGGAACTACAACTAGCGGCTGACCTCCACACAAGCAGAACTAGTGGAACTACAACTAGCGGCTGACCTCCACACAAGCAGAACTAGTGGAACTACAACTAGCGGCTGACCTCCACACAAGCAGAACTAGTGGAACTACAACTAGCGGCTGACCTCCACACAAGCAGAACTAGTGGAACTACAACTAGCGACTGACCTCCACACAAGCAGAACTAGTGGAACTACAACTAGCGGCTGACCTCCACACAAGCAGAACTAGTGGAACTACAACTAGCGGCTGACCTCCACACAAGCAGAACTAGTGGAACTACAACTAGCGGCTGACCTCCACACAAGCAGAACTAGTGGAACTACAACTAGCGGCTGACCTCCACACAAGCAGAACTAGTGGAACTACAACTAGCGGCTGACCTCCACACAAGCAGAACTAGTGGAACTACAACTAGCGACCAGAACATTAAAAAACATAGGAAGGTAAGGGAACTATCAGGGGAAAGCGCCAAGCCATTAGACTATATAGCACTGGGAAGGGGTCAGGATAAGTATTTGGGATAGGACGGGGAGAAAGGAATGGTGCCCAACCACTTGGAGGGTCAGGGATTAGCGCCGACCTGCATGAAACGAGACCGTCGCTCTACCGTCCAGGAAACATAGGAGCACGAGGACGAATATAAATTCACAATATACAAGCTGAAAACAACATGGCACGGACCATATACACTGACAGGATCACTCAATACAGCTACAGGGAGGGCAGGAAGTGCTGTTATTGCTCAATCAGCCCGATGGCAGCACAAATCAAAGGAATACCTGAAGTAGTAACTGGGCATCCCACAATGCAAGCTGAGTTGGTAGCAAGACTGGTAGCAGCTCGAAATTATTGACAACACTGAAGTAGTCAGTTTAATTATTTCCGACTCTTTCCCTTTCCTCACTACGAGCAATAAACAGTTTGCAATCAAGTAATAACGTGCTTGTCTTGGAAGCTAGACGTAGATATATAAGAATACTTAGCAAGAGGGTAAATATAAAAATGTTGTGGATTCCTTCTCACATTGGCCTGCAGGAACATGACAAAGTTGACGCCCTTGCTAAGGCTGCAGTAAATAAGGACAGTATTGAACGGAATCTTGAGTTATCAAATAGGTCCCTTAAAAGTGTCGTTAGACTAGAACTCCTGGATGAATTTGAAGAAAGTAGAACAGTGCAAACTGGAACTAGCAGGTCCATTGTTTATCACAATGAAATGTGTGAAGTAAAACATGTGTATGGGGCAAGTAACAAAGTCAGTACACAAACAGATATTGTCAGCTCGTATAAGACTTGGCTACAAGTATCTCTGGCAGTTCGGCTTGTATAAGGATCTAGATGAAGTAAAGTGTAAAGTGTGTGGACAAAGACAGGGACACACACTCGAACACTATATCTTGGATTGTAGTAAAATTGGGCCATTTAGAGATAAATCTAAGCTCACTCTGTATGATATGGCAACCTATCTTATTACCATGGATAAATTACCTGAAATCCTTGCTCTGTATCCATATTTCGCTTCCAGTAGATAAACGACATATGAGATTAAGAAACAAGTAGTGTATTGTGAAGACTAATAATAAACAGCAGCTCCCCTATGACTGTAATATCTCCATTGGTCAAACTATTATGTATTAGCGATAAGACCTACCATTAATGTATAATGACTTACTGTATATATATAGCTCTTGAAATAGCACTTTCTCTGTAACTAGCTGACATTGTAACTATAAGGTGTGAAGGATAGATGAAATTGTTTATGTAATAATCTAAGATGAGGTCTGATAAAGACCTTTTGTGCCCTCTGTAATGCTTTTTGCGCTACGGCTCACAGGATGAGTATGGGGTGCACAATAAACTAGCCGCCTCCGACGGCAACAATCAATCAGGAGGAGGAATAATATTTTACTGATTCAAAGTCTGCTCTTCAAGCAATTGAAAACGTCTTCTAGAAGTTCGACCGCAAGAACCTAAAACTAGCAATTATAAATGACCTAATCACTGCACAGTGAAAAGGGTTTCAAATCTCCTTTCTATGGATACCATCACACAAAAATATAATCCATCATAATGACTTAGACATTGCATTGAAATTACCGTATAACAAAGATGAAGTTAGAATTAGACCTAGGTATCCCCATCTCTGCTGTCAAAAATATATTGTACCAAACACTCAGGTCTGGTTTGAGATAAATTACTGACTCCCAACGACCTGAAGGCACCAGTATAAAAAGTTATGATTTGTTCAGGTCTGAAACCTGTGTTTATGGGCAGCACAAGACGTCCACTAGACTGTGTGACACAGTGATTCCCAGAATCAGGTTGGGTTACCGTTACATGTGGCAGGTGGCTACAGGTGACGGATCTCCCAATCCTGAGCACTCCAGGTGCAAACTCTATGAGCAAAAACTGGGGCATGATTTCGCACACTACATCACCGAATGCCTAGTTATCAGACCATTCAGACCCATTGACATGAGGTACCTGGAGCTTAGCAATTACATTAATCCCTCTCGTGTACTTGAAGATATCCTCATATTGCACCCAAAACTTGTCAGTGCAGGCTCACTGAACATATGGCCCCGTATGACTAACCATCCTGCGAGATGGGGACGTTTAGAATCCTTGCTATCTTATTCACTCATGTGTTAATGATGGTATCCTTATCAGTGTTTGCCAGTGAATACTACTGATCACATGCCTTTGTATGACTAACCATCCAGTGTGATGTTTTTTATTAGCATCACGTAGCTAGCCTTTTGACACACTCTGTACTCCCCCTTCATATTGTCGAGGGTTGCCGCACAAATGCAGATGTACCTTAATGTGGTAATTAATATAAAAAATAATATGACTGCATATTATAACTTTAAAAGTATAAGTCTTAGGACTGAGTCTATTAGAGAATGATTCTACAAATTAAAGTATGAAATTTCAAATAAACTAGATAATAACCCTACTTTCGGGAATCAGTAGGAGTGAATTTGGGGATGAGCGTCCTGGACGAGGAGGGGGACTAGGCCATTTTGAATCGAGCAAGAAAAGATGTGTTTGGTTGTTAACTCGCAAACTGTAAAATTTTACGTTGTTTTACGAGTGTTAGACATCCACATTGCTATACGTCGGTTTCTACGATAAGTGTCTTTCCTGTGTTGTTAAATTTATTGTACATGAGCTCATTGTTTATGTAAAAATTATCTATTGGGTATGACGCGAGATAACACCAAAAGCTGGTGAGCGTCTCGTAACCTAAACCTTAAATATTAAATCTAACACAGCATGTTATAATAATCATGGCTTAAATTTAACTATTTAGGTGTTTTGGCCCAATACACAATGTGGTGTGTTGACAGGTAACTGATTTACGACGTAGCAGTATACAATACATGTCCACAGCAGATGTCGGGCTCACGTGACTGATATGCATCCAGGCCAACTACGCTTCTTGTTAAGCTCAGCTGACACTTGGACCTTTGTATAAATAATTGTATAAATAAAATGATGTAAATGTTATGCAGTGATTTGCACGTTAATTCCTGTTTAGTTAATAAAAACTATAAAAATACAAATGGAAATGTTCGTCTGTGCATAACCGCTAATCTCCGAAAGTTCTTCATCGATTGCTTTGAAATTTTCACAGAACATTCCATTCGCATCCGGCCAAGTTTTTATATACATTCTATATAGATGTGACGGTTAAAAAAAACATGCTTTTTCTGAAAAACTTCATGTGTTTTTCTTGCGAGAGAAATCTTCGAAACTTCTTTACCGATTGCTTTGAAATTTTGACACAACGTTGCATTCGGATAGGCACGTCTTTTTATATATCTACTATATACATGCCTCACCTGTGACAGGGAAAAAAAACATGTTTTTTTTTAAACAGCGCCATCTGTTGGACGTAAGAGCAACACACGCTGTAATCTCAAAAAGTTCTTCACCGATTGCTTTGAAATTTTGACACAACCTTCTATTTGAATAGGCGCGTCATTTTGTATACCTACTATATAGATGCGACCCTTGTGACAGGTAAAAACATGTGTTTTTGAACAACAGTGCTATCTGTTGCACATAATAGCAACATGCACGCTATATTAATATATGTCACGAATTCCATTTCAATGTTTCCGATTGCATTGATAAATTTTATTTTCATAGATTCGATTAATTTTATTTTTAATTGAATTATAATGTGTGACATTGTGTTGAAATTGAGCTGTGTTGTTTACTATACCATTCATTACGTAAGTATAAGTATAGATGCCACACCTGTGACAGGTAAAACTTTGCTTTTCTTGAAAAACAGCGCCATCTGTTACATGTAACAGCAACACACATGCTATACTAAATATGTTACAATTCCATTACAATGTTTCTGATTGCATTGATAAATGGAATTTTCATAGATTTTGATTTATTTTCATTTTGATTTAATTATTTTGTGTGAATTGCGTTGGGATTGAGCTGTGTTGTTTACCATACCATTAATTTTGTGAGTATAGTATATTTTTTTATTTTTTCATATTTTAATTTAATTTTTTTATCTGTTTTTCTTATATTTCAATGATGGGAACATCAGATCACTTCATGTTCCCAATTTTCTGATGGGAACATCAGACCATTTGGGAAGGCATCAGACGAGGGAGTGGGGAATGATGGGGGAGGACGAGGGGACAAGGGACAGGGTAATGGTGAGGAAGGACGAGGGGACGGGGGAGTTTGGGATGGTGGGGACAAGGGGATGGGGGAATGGTGAATGGTGGGGAGGACAAAGGGACAGGGAAGTGGGGCATGGTGGGAATGAAGAGGGATGGTGGAGTGGGGAATGGTGGGGAGGCCGAGGAGACAGGTGAGGGGGGATTGGTGGGGAGAACGGGGGGGACAGAGATGGTTGTTGTGGCTCAGCAACGCACATGCACTGCTGAGCCACAGCAACGCGTGGCTGGGTAATGCTAGTATATAAATATAACCTCATCGAAGTTGTGAGAAGTTTATTAGTGGGAAAATTATCTTGATTCAGTTCATTTGCTAAATAAATACTTTAAGAATAAAATTCAATAAATACAATTTCCTTAATGTAAATAAAACAAATAATTATATTTAAATCCCTCTGGAAAATTCTCAACAGTATTGGATTCAAAATCAACTACCATTCACAGATGTGTATTGGGTGCACAATAAACTACCACTCAAAACATGATTATGTTGTCCACAATAAACTACCACTCACAGGCTGAGTATGTGATGCACAATAAACTACCACTCTCTGGAAGAGTATGGGGTGCACAATAAACTACCGAACCGTGTTTGCGTATTCAGTATACAATACTCTACCACTCTGTGTATGTGTATGGGGAGCACATTAAAGTATCACTCCGTGTATGAGTATGGGATACATAATAACATACCACTCC
The DNA here is from genome assembly GCF_040958095.1 of Procambarus clarkii. Classification (NCBI taxonomy): domain Eukaryota; kingdom Metazoa; phylum Arthropoda; class Malacostraca; order Decapoda; family Cambaridae; genus Procambarus; species Procambarus clarkii. The sequence continues at coordinate 15,904,540 of NC_091213.1, forward strand.
ATGAATGAGTGCAGGGTGCACAATAAACAACCACTCAACGTATGAGTGCAGGGTGCACAATAAACTAGTAATCCGTGTTTGAGTGCGAGGTACACAATAAACAACCACACCGTATATGAGTGCAGGGTGCACAATAAACAATCACTCAAAGTATGAGTGCAGGGTGCACAATAAGCTACCACTCAATTTACGAGTGAGGGGTGCATAATAATCTACCACTCCGTGCATGAGTGGGGGATTACACAATAAACTACCCCTCCTTGTATGATTATGGGGGTGCACAATAAACTACCACTCTGTGCATGAGTGCGGGGTGCACAATAAACTACCACTTCGTGCATGAGTGCAGGGTGCGGGAAATTCGCACTTCAAATATAAAACTTTAATGTAACAGCCTTAAAATGCAGGTAATTTGCATTATTGGACCACACTTGACTTGAGAATGGTCCAGGACGGACCGAAACGTCGTCGTGCCTTCACTTTCTAGTGCGAGGTCTGGTCAACAATTTGCATTAGTTCAAGTAGCCAATAAATACATTAGACATTAGACAGTCATAATAAGATTTCACATAATGGGATAAATGTACCCCTGGGTCGACTACACATTGTTCTTCACATTAAAGCTTCTAAACGTTTCTAACTAATATTACACTAAACATTTATCAGTCTCAGAGCTAGTTATCAAATAAAATTAATTATACAATAATTATATCAATTAGTTATATATTAAAACACAATATGAGATTACACAAAACTCTCCTTAATTTTCTCGATATATCTGGCACCTGAAGGTGACGAGCGGGGAAGGAGGTGGCCGCCATTAGGAGTGGTGTAGATTGTGAGGAATCGTGAGCCCAGAGCAGGCCTCCCACAACACAAAATTCTTCCTGCACGTTACAGAACGCAGCGTGACTTACAACAAAGGAACATAGTCACTATTTGTTGCCGCAACATACAAAGTAAGGGAGGGGGGGGGCCAAGTTCGATTTGCCTATTAGCTCAGATTAGTTGGCCAACGTTTCTGAGTCTAGGATAAATCTTAAGACACAGGGACACACGACCCACAAGAGTAAGAAGGTCTAATTAACTTCATTTATGCTGCAATTGGGGAATATCTGTTCAGGATAGATGTTACATAGAACGTTTTTCCAGGTGTATTGTGAGCACATTTATATATTTATTTATTTATTTATATATATACAAGAAGGTACATTGGGTTTGTGAGAATACATTGGATAGTACAGTATTTACATTCTTGTAAAGCCACTAGTACGCACAGCGTTTCGGGCAGGTCCTTAATCTAGCAGATAATTTTAAGTAGGTAATTTCAATCAGAATTGATAAATGATAAAGATACATTACAAGAGAAAAATGAGATGAGAGAGATAAGTAAGTATATTAAAGCACATTGTTATATTAAAGCTCTGATTGATTACATTGACAGCTTGATTAGTAATTTAAACAAGGTTAAAAGACACCATACAGCAGATTGACAGCACATATAAGACAGCAATGATCACAATGGTAAAGATGTTCAGATTGGGTACATAAAGATTGGGAGACTGGGTAGCAAAAGATACAGATAACAAGATTTATAAACACCATACAACAGATTGGCAGCACATATAAGAAAACAGCAATGATCACAATGGTAAAGATGTTCAAATTGGGAACATAAAGGTTGGGAGATTGGGTAGCAATTGATACAGTGCAATTTTAAAACAAAAAGTGAAAAACTATGAAGATGAAATTAGGTACTTTTTAGTATTGATTTTGAATGATGTAAAAGTTGGATAGCTTTTCAATTCAGTAGGGAGTGAGTTCCATAAACTGGGTCCCTTTATTTGCATAGAGTGTTTACATTTAGAAATCATTTGAGCTGGGACACCTCAGGACCACCAAGACACCATTAATATTTGGTGTACATGTGTCACGGAAATCTGATGTGGGATGACAAGCAAAAATTACACAACTGCTGTCGCCAATTTAAATTAAACTAACATGTAGTAGTGTAACATAACCACATTAACAATTAAATCTGCCATATAATTACGGTAAGATTAAAATAAAAAAAAAATGTGTGAAGGGAGTTTTCTGGTGATATTAAATTATAAAATACACTCCACTTATATGAAATAAATGCAATCTCTTGAATTAATAGTCATTTCCATCACCGGATAGATTTCCCCCACTTGGGGTACACAAAAAATTGCTGCTCTGTGCATGATTGCGTGCAGGGTGCACAATAAACTACCACTCTGTGTACGAGTGCAGGGTGCACAATAAACTACCACTCTGTGTACGAGTGCAGGGTGCACAATAAACTACCACTCTGTGTACGAGTGCGGGGTGCACAACAGAGTACCGGCGTCTACCCTAATAATGTGTCTTGTGACAGTACAGGGTGGAGGAGGTGGAGAGGTTCGTGGTGGCGGCCATGGCGTCCCTGGGGGTGCCCCCGCACAACGCTCGCGCCCTCGCCCAGGTCCTTGTCGCTGCCGACGTCCGCGGACACTACAGCCATGGTCTCCACAGGCTAGGTAAGCTCACTAGGTTAATAGTCATGCTACGCCTGGTCACCTGGTCAGTAGTCATGCTACGTCTGGTCACCAGGTCAGTAGTCATGCTACGTCTGGTCACCTGGTCAGTAGTCATGCTATGTCTGGTCTCCAGGTCAGTAGTCATGCTACGTCTGGTCACCAGGTCAGTAGTCATGCTATGTCTGGTCACCTGGTCAGTAGTCATGCTACGTCTGGTCACCAGGTCAGTAGTCATGCTATGTCTGGTCACCTGGTCAGTAGTCATGCTATGTCTGGTCTCCAGGTCAGTAGTCATGCTATGTCTGGTCACCTGGTCAGTAGTCATGCTACGTCTGGTCTCCAGGTCAGTAGTCATGCTACGTCTGGTCACCAGGTCAGTAGTCATGCTACGTCTGGTCACCAGGTCACGAGTCAAGCTAGGTGAGTCCACCAGGTCACTAATCATGCTAGATCAGGTCAACAGGTCAAACTTTGTGCTAGGTTAGGTCACTACTCATTCTAGATGACTACACCAGGTTACTAGTCTTGCTAGGTGAGTGTGAGAAGGTAGATTACCAGGTAGCTTTTAAACTGTGTGTTAGAGTACATGCCGTCGGTTTGTACTCTAAAATGAGTGCAAAAGAATGCACTCACACTAGATTCTGTAATTCTGAAGCTAGTCTTTTGTTGATGGGGTGTCTATAAAAAGCCCTAGACCTTGGGCTGTTCAGTAAGACTGCGGAGACCACCGAAGTCTTTCTGTGAAAGGAATTACAACTATTAGTATAGCATTAACATTTAAGTGTAAGGAGACAGAGAGAGGAGCGGGTGGAACTTGTGGCCGGTTTTCACTTGTGGTCAACAGTTTTCCTAGCTTGTGTAAACATGGGCTGTAGGCCGTGACGTCACTTGTTCATCACGTGACCCAAGGAAGGCCTAAGACTGTTCGAGGCACCTTGGACGAAGACGCACTCTTCTCTGATTGGTGTTTTTAAAGAACAGAGGGGGAGAGTGCGGACCCTTCCCCCAGCTTGTCCCGGAGCGGGTATTCTGCACTCCATGACAACCTTTGTCGGACGTGAATGATTGTGCTATCGGCCAGTAGTACCAATCTCCGTTATCGCGCCATTATTATTCATCTCATCATTCCGTTCTGATTCTCGCTGCCGCGAATTGCCGTCAGTGCGAGTGTGTAAGATTATTCACAATTTGAGAGAGTCAAACAGAGCGTATCACCACATGATCCCGCAGGAGCAGCGAGACTGCATTGTTAAGATCCGTGATTATCGGCAGCATCCGTAGTCATCCGTCACCATATGGCTACGATACTTGACTAAGAGGGAATAAGGAAAGGTTTCCCAGTGATTGTACATCCTCCTTGAGGTTATCTTGAGGTTATCTTGAGATGATTTTGGGGCTTTAGTGTCCCCGCGGCTCGGTCCTCGACCAGGCCTCCACCCCCAGGAAGCAGCCCGTGACAGCTGACTAACTCCCAGGTACCTATTTACTGCTAGGTAACAGGGGCATTCAGGGTGAAAGAAACTTTGCCCATTTGTTTCTGCCTCGTGCGGGAATCGAACCCGCGCCACAAAATTACGAGTCCTGCGCGCTATCCACCAGGCTACGAGGCCGCTCCTGAGGTAATTAAGTGAATTACCGCCACATCTGTGGACATAGTGTAATTCCTGCCTAAACAGAGCTACCACGCCCATGTTCTGTAACACATTGTCCCATTCTTGGGTCACCTACGACCTGTGTTCACCCCGTGTGCCCACGCGTCGCCGCCAGCCGGTGTTACCAGGCGAGCCTCCTAGCCCTCCCGGCAGGAGCTGCCAATCTCGCCTGTGTGAGCGATACAATCCTCCATGTGCCACCCACCTCTTCTGTGCGGGTGACCCCAGAGTCATCCACCACCTGGTACCAGCATACTCCACGTGCTCGCATATAACCACGTGTGGAGAGAGTTGAACAGAACTTCAATCAACAGCTGTATTAAGTTCTGAGTGAGTGAGGAGTGAGAGTGAATGAGAAGGCCGGTTTAAAAGTGAGTACTCATATTTCTGTATTGTGCTTAAAGTTTCTTTAGTTGGCATTACATCAACTTCCGGTTGGACATTATCCTAGAACACCTGGACAGGTGATGGAAGCGTAGCCGAGGGGAACGCACATGCAAGGGGTCCCTACAGTATGTTGGAGGGAACTGCTTTTTTAGAGTCGTTTTGTTGTGTATTAACTCACCTAGTTGTGCTTGCGGGGATTGAGCTTTATCTCTTTGGTCCCGCCTCTCAACTGGAGTACAGATTCCTGAGCCCACTGGGCTCTATCATATCTACATCTGAAACTGTGAATGGAGTCAGCCTCCACCACATCACTTCCTAGTGCATTCCATTTACTAACTACTCTGACACTGAAAAGTTTTCTAATGTCTCTGTGGCTCATTTGGGTACACATTTTCCACTTGTATCCCTTTGTGCGTGTAACACTCATGTTAAATAATCCATCCTTGTCTACCCTGTCAATTTCCCCTGAGAATCTTGTATATAGTGATCATGTCTCCCCGAGCTCTTCTGTCTTCCAAGGAAGTGAGGTGCATTTCATGCAGCCTTTCCTCGTAACTCATGGCTCTTAGTTCTGGTACTAACCTAGTGACATACCTCTGAACTTTTTTCCAGTTTCGTCTTGTGCTTTACAAGGTACGGGCTGCATGTTGGGGCTATCTAATCATGAGGTTATCTTGAGAATATCTTGAGATGATTTCGGGGGCTTAGCGTCCTCGCGGCCCGGTCCTCGTCCAGGCCTCCTTTTTGTTACACCCCCCACCTCCAGGAAGCAGCCCGTAGCAGCTGTCTAACTCCCAAGTACCTATTTACTGCTAGGTAACAGGGGCATCAGGGTGAAAGAAACATTTTGCCCATTTGTCTCCGCCTCCACTGGGGATCGAACCCGGAACCTCAGTACTACGAATACGAAGTGCTGTCCTCTCAGCTGTCAGGTGCATGGCATCAGCTGTCAGGGGCCCGCATACTCCAGGATGAAGTATCCTGGAGTATGCGGTACATACCATGTATGTACCTTGTACATACATATATGTACCTTGTACATACATGGTACACAAGGTTCCAAAAGATTCCTTACACAGGTTTCTGAAGGCCGTTCTGACGTTAGCCACCCTCGCGTATACCACCGATGTTATTCTTTTGATGTGGGCTTCAGGAGACAGGTTTGGCGTGAAATCAACTCCTAGATTTTTCACTCTGTTCGTTTCGTAAAGGACTTCATCTCCCACTCTGTGTTACAGTGTCTGGCCTCCTATTTCTTCCCTCAAGATTCATTACCTTACATTTACTTGGGATGAACTTTAGTAGCATTTGTTGCAACATTCATTCAGTTTATTTAGGTCATCTTGTAGTCTCATACTATTTTCCTCCGTTTTAATCCTCTTCATAATTGTCCCTTCATCTGCAAACATTGAGAGGAACGAGTCTATTCCCTCTGGGAGATCATTTACATATATCAGGAACTGTATAGGTCCAAGAACTGATCCCTGAGGGGCTCAACTGGTGACGCCTCGCAACTCCGAGACCTCATCCCTCACAGTGACTATCTGTCTTTTGTTGCTTAGGTACTTCCTTATCCAGTGGAGTATCTTCCCTTACACTCCTGCCTGCCTCTCCAGTTTGTGCACCAGTCTGTTATGTGGTACTGTGTCAAAAGCTTTCTGGCAATCCAAAAATATGCAGTTTGCCCAGCCCTCTCTTTTTGCCTGATTTTTGTTGCCTGGTCATAGAATTCAGACAATCCTGTGAGGCATGATCTGCCATCCCTGAACCCATTCTGATGTTTTGATACAAAGTTCTTCTGCTCCAGATGTTCCACTAGTTTTTTTCACGCAATCTTCTCCATCACTTTGCATGGTATGCAAGTTAATATCACTGGCCTGTAGTGTAGTGCCTCCTGTCTATCACTCTACTTGAATATCAGGACTACATTAGCCATCTTCAAAGTTTTAGGTAGTTCTCCTGTTACCAGTGATTTATTATACACAATGACGAGTGACTGACACAGAGCTTTTGCTCCGTCCTTCAGAATCTAAGGTGAGATTCCATCTGGGCTTTAAGCCTTTGTCACTTCCAACTCTAGCAGATGCTTCCTCACCTCCCCTCTGGTAATCACAAACTTATCTTGTGGTGTTTGGTTAGATCTTCCCTCTCCTGTCTCTGGGACTTCCCCCTTGCTCTACTGTGACGACCTCCTGATATTTCTTATTAAGTTCCTCGCACACCTCTTTGTCGTTTGTAGTGAATTCGTCTGCCCCTATCCTCAGATTCATTACCTGTTCCTTCACTGATATTTTTTTTTCCTGATGAGGCTGTGCAGCAATTTTGGTCTTTGCCTTGCTTGCTATATCTTGAGATGGTTATCTTGAGATAATTTCGGGGCTTTTTTTTAGTGTCCCCGCGGCCCGGTCCTCGACCAGGCCTCCACCCTCAGGAAGCAGCCCGTGACAGCTGACTAACACCCAGGTACCTATTTTACTGCTAGGTAACAGAGGCATAAGGTGAAAGAAACTCTGCCTATTGTTTCTTGCTGCTATGTCATTATCATTTTGTCTTTCTGCCTCTCTCCTTACCCTGACGTATTCATTCCAGGCGCTCTGGTATCTTTCTCTACTCATTTGTGTCTTATTATTTTTGTAGTTTATCCACGCCTTTTTACTTTTTGCTTTGCTAGCTTACATCTCTGGTTAAACCATGGGTTTTTCCTCTGCATTTTATTTCTTTCCTTCTGGACTGGGGCGAACTTGTCTGCTGCCTCCTTGCATTTCTTTGTAATGTAGTCCATCATGTCTTGTGCCGTCTTTCCTCTGAGCTGTTTCCCAAGTTATATCTGTTAGGAGTTTTCTTATCTCCTCATAGTTTCCCTTTCTGAATGCCAGCCATCTGTTTTCTGGACCCTTTGTTAAGTATATTATCCTATTAACCCTTCTTCGACCAGATACTCAAACATTAGTATGCTGTGATCGCTCATTCCCACAGTGGCTTCAAACCCGATTTTCCTTATGTCTGAGTCGTTCAGAGTGAAGACTAGGTTGAGTCTCACTGGTTCATCTTTGCCTCTCATTCTTGTGGGTTCCCTGACATGCTGACTTAAAAAGTTCATTATTGCCACTTCCAACAGTTTCGCTCTCCATGTTTCCTCACCTCCATGTCGTTCCTTGATTTCCCATTGTATCTTTCCGTGATTGAAGTCCCCCATGATGAGCAGATGGGATCTATTTCAACAAGCAGCAGTGGCTACTCTCTTAATTATAGTGTTGACTGCCATGTTGTTTCTGTCATTCTCTTGCCTGGGTCTTCTGGCGTTTGGTGGAGGGTCATATATCACTGCTACTAATACTCTCGGTCCTCCCTATGTCATGGTGCCTGTAATGTAGTCTCTTAACCCCTCGCAGCCTGGGAGAACCATTTCCTCGAAACTCCATTCCATTCTTATCAGTAGGGCCACTCCACCTCCTCCCCTTCATTATCTCTCTCTCCTTATTACAGTGTAGTCCAGGGAAAACACCACATTCGTTACAATTCCTGAGAGTTTTGTTTCCGTGAGTCCAATAACATCCGGGTTCCCCTCTTGTGCTCTTTCCCAAAGTTTGGCTGTCTTGCTTGCAATCCCATCTATGTTCGAGTACTTAGATGCTTACATTGATACATAGAATACCTTGAAACTGACTCTTCATTCCATCCTCAGGTTCTGTTGATTCCACTGGGGTAGGCGGACGAGGAGTGTCTGGGGTGGGAGGTCCTAAGAAGGTGGACCTGGGTGGGTCTGGAGTGAGAAGGGGCTAGGAGGATTCGGTATAGGGAACCTAGGAGGGTCTGAGGTGGTGTAGCTGAGAGGATCTGGGGGGTGGGGGTAAATTAAGACTTAGGATGGGGGGAGTATTTTGTGGAAGGGGGGGAGGTAGAGGTCATTGGTTGGAGATTGCAGCGGAGCCTTGGAAAGGGGGGCTATGAAGGGCAGGGGTTGCAGAGGGAAGGGGGAGTCTGGAGGGGGGGGCAGGGATCGAGGGGGGGGTGTGTGAGGAAGGAGAACTTGGGGAGAGGGTACTGGGGAGGGCATTGGATGGAGAAACAGGGGAGGGCATGGGGTGTGAGAACTGGGGGGAGGCCAGGGGTAGGGGGAAGGGGGGTAGGGAAGAAGGGCATGGAGGGAAACATGGGGGCCTGTGGTTGGGGAGCAGGAGGGGGGAATGGTCTGGGGAGGGATTTTACTGGTAGGGGAGGTGCAGGTGATTGGGGGAAATGATCGTGGGGTGGGATGGTGGGAGGTTTTTGTTATATTCCTCCTTGGGGATGATGACTTGCCAGTGAGGGAATTCCCACTCTCCTCTGAGTTTACTGGAGGATCTGAGCCAAGTCCTCAGTTCATTCTCCCTTGTCCCTGTGTGTGTGTGTGTGTTTATGGGTGTGAGTATGTGTGTGTGTGTGTGTGTGTGTGTGTGTGTGTGTGTGTGTGTGTGTGTGTGTGTGTGTGTGTGTGTGTGTGTGTGTGTGTGTGTGTGTGTGTGTGTGTGTGTGTGTGTGTGTGTGTGTGTGTGTGTTTATGGGTGTGTGTGTGTGTGTGTGTGTGTGTGTGTGTGTGTGTGTGTGTGTGTGTGTGTGTGTGTGTGTGTGTGTGTGTGTGTGTGTGTGTGTGTGTGTGTGTGTGTGTGTGTTTTTATGGGTGTGGGTATGTGTGTGTGTGTGTGTGTGTGTGTGTGTGTGTGTGTGTGTGTGTGTGTGTGTGTGTGTGTGTGTGTGTGTGTGTGTGTGTGTGTGTGTGTGTGTGTGTGTGTGTGTGTATGTGTGAGTGGGTGTGTGTGTGTGTGTGTGTGTGAGTGGGTGTGTGTGTGTGTGTGTGTGTGTGTGTGTGTGTGTGTGTGTGTACTCACCTAGTTGTGTTTGCGGGGGTTGAGCTCTGGCTCTTTGGTCCCGCCTCTCAACCGTCAATCAACAGGTGTACAGATTCATGAGCCTATCGGGCTCTGTCATATCTACATCTGAAACTGTGAATGGAGTCAGCCTCCACCACATCACTTCCTAATGCATTCCATTTGTCAACCACTCTGACACTAAAAAAGTTCTTTCTAATATCTCTGTGGCTCATTTGGGCACTCAGTTTCCACCTGTGTCCCCTTGTGCGTGTTCCCCTTGTGTTAAATAGACTGTCTTTATCTACCCTATCAATCCCCTTCAGAATCTTGAATGTGGTGATCATGTCCCCCCTAACTCTTCTGTCTTCCAGCGAAGTGAGGTTTAATTCCCGTAGTCTCTCCTCGTAGCTCATACCTCTCAGCTCGGGTACTAGTCTGGTGGCAAACCTTTGAACCTTTTCCAGTTTAGTCTTATCCTTGACTAGATATGGACTCCATGCTGGGGCTGCATACTCCAGGATTGGCCTGACATATGTGGTATACAAAGTTCTGAATGATTCTTTACACAAGTTTCTGAATGCCGTTCGTATGTTGGCCAGCCTGGCATATGCCGCTGATGTTATCCGCTTGATATGTGCTGCAGGAGACAGGTCTGGCGTGATATCAACCCCCAAGTCTTTTTCCTTCTCTGACTCCTGAAGAATTTCCTCTCCCAGATGATACCTTGTATCTGGCCTCCTGCTCCCTACACCTATCTTCATTACATTACATTTGGTTGGGTTAAACTCTAACAACCATTTGTTCGACCATTCCTTCAGCTTGTCTAGGTCTTCTTGAAGCCTCAAACAGTCCTCTTCTGTTTTAATCCTTCTCATAATTTTAGCATCGTCCGCATACATTGAGAGAAATGAATCGATACCCTCCGGGAGATCATTTACATATATCAGAAACAAGATAGGACCGAGTACAGAGCCCTGTGGGACTCCACTAGTGACTTCACGCCAATCGGAGGTCTCACCCCTCACCGTAACTCTCTGCTTCCTATTGCTTAGATACTCCCTTATCCACTGGAGCACCTTACCAGCTACACCTGCCTGTCTCTCCAGCTTATGTACCAGCCTCTTATGCGGTACTGTGTCAAAGGCTTTCCGACAATCCAAGAAAATGCAGTCCGCCCAGCCCTCTCTTTCTTGCTTAATCTGTGTCACCTGATCGTAGAATTCTATCAAGCCTGTAAGGCAAGATTTACCCTCCCTGAATCCATGTTGGCGATTTGTCACGAAGTCCCTTCTCTCCAGATGTGTTACCAGGTTTTTTCTCACGATCTTCTCCATCACCTTGCATGGTATACAAGTCAAGGACACTGGCCTGTAGTTCAGTGCCTCTTGTCTGTCGCCCTTTTTGTATATTGGGACCACATTCGCCGTCTTCCATATTTCTGGTAGGTCTCCCGTCTCTAGTGACTTACTATACACTATGGAGAGTGGCAGGCAAAGTGCCTCTGCACACTCTTTCAGTACCCATGGTGAGATCCCATCTGGACCAACAGCCTTTCTAACATCCAGATCCAGCAGGTGTCTCTTGACCTCCTCTCTCGTAATTTCGAACTCCTCCAAGGCCGCCTGGTTTACCTCCCTTTCTCCTAGCACAGTGACCTCACCCTGTTCTATTGTGAAGACCTCCTGGAACCTCTTGTTGAGTTCCTCACACACCTCTCTGTCATTCTCTGTATACCTGTCCTCGCCTGTTCTAAGTTTCAATACCTGTTCTTTCACTGTTGTTTTTCTTCTGATGTGACTGTGGAGTAGCTTTGGTTCGGTCTTGGCTTTGTTTGCTATATCATTTTCAAAATTTTTCTCTGCTTCTCTTCTCACCCTGACGTACTCATTCCTGGTTCTCTGGTATCTCTCTCTGCTTTCTGGTGTTCTGTTATTCCGGAAGTTCCTCCACGCCTTTTTGTTCAGTTTCTTCGCTTCCATACATGCCCTATTATACCATGGATTCTTCTGTTGCTTCTCGGATTTTTCCCTTTGGGCCGGGATGAACCTGTTTACTGCCTCCTGACACTTTTGGGTAACATAGTCCATCATACCCTGTACAGACTTGTCTCTGAGGTCTGTGTCCCAAGGTATTTCACTTAGGAAACTTCTCATCTGTTCATAATTCCCCTTTCGGTATGCCAGCCTTTTGATTCCTAGTTCTTTTTGGGGGGAGATAAGTCCTAGCTCTACCAGGTACTCAAAGTTCAATACACTGTGGTCACTCATTCCCAAGGGCTCTTCCATCTTAACTTCCCTTATATCCCATTCATTTAGGGTAAATATCAAATCAAGCATTGCTGGTTCATCTTCTCCTCTCATTCTTGTTGGTTCTTTGGTGTGCTGGCTTAGAAAGTTTCTTGTTGCCACGTCCAGCAGCTTAGCTCTCCATGTTTCTGGTCCTCCATGCGGGTCTCTGTTCTTCCAATCTATCTTCCCATGGTTGAAGTCTCCCATAATTAGTAGTCCAGATCCATTCCTGCTAGCAACAGAAGCTGCTCTTTCTATTATGTTAATGGTGGCCATGTTGTTTCTATCATATTCCTGTCTAGGTCTTCTGTCATTTGGTGGTGGATTATATATGACTGCGACTATAATTTTTTTCCCTCCATTTGTTACAGTACCTGCTATGTAGTCACTGTGTGTGTGTGTGTGTGTGTGTGTGTGTGTGTGTGTGTGTGTGTGTGTGTGTGTGTGTGTGTGTGTGTGTGTGTGTGTGTGTGTGTGTGTGTGTGTGTGTGTGTGTGTGTGTGTGTGTGTGTGTGTGTGTGTGTGTGTGTGTGTGTGTACTCACCTAGTTGTGCTGGGACTATGAAAGGTCACAACTGGGACTTGGAGAGGACACAACAGGGACTTGGAGAGGTCACAACAGGGACTTGGAGAGGTCACAACAGGGACTTGGAGAGGACACAACTGGGACTTGGAGAGGACACAACTGGGACTTGGAGAGGACACAACTGGGACTTGGAGAGGTCACAACTGGGACTTGGAGAGGACACAACTGGGACTTGGAGAGGACACAACAGGGACTTGGAGAGGACACAACTGGGACTTGGAGAGGACACAACTGGGACTTGGAGAGGACACAACAGGGACTTGGAGAGGACACAACAGGGACTTGGAGAGGACACAACAGGGACTTGGAGATGACACAACAGGGACTTGGAGAGGACACAACTGGGACTTGGAGAGGACACAACTGGGACTTGGAGAGGACACAACAGGGACTTGGAGAGGACACAACAGGGACTTGGAGAGGACACAACTGGGACTTGGAGAGGACACAACAGGGGGGGGGGACATTATAGTAAGTTTCTACATTGGAGAATTATTCAAGTTTTGACAATTTAAAGCCAAAACAAAACACAAAACATTATTGCTGAAGTTTGATAGTTTTAAATATAGAAAAGAAATAGCTAAATTCTGGTTACAAAATATGGGAGTAGATTGATGAAAATATTACCGAGTTAAATATTAGAAGGAAGGTCACTGGAATTCTTCAAACGTAGGTTTGATGAATATGTATGACTGTCTCTGTCATGGTGACCTTAACTTCTTTTGATAACCCTGTTTTAATATTGACCTTAATATGTGATCCATAATTATCATCTACAAAGTCGAATTGAATAGCAAAATATTGCAATGTTCTAGATCTGTATGTAAACGATGTGAGGGCGAGTATTTGTGAGGGCGGCGCGTCCCCCACTATAGTGAAGGAGAGTGCGTCTACAGCTCTGGTGGAGGGCAACAATGGCCTGGGGCCCGTGGTGGGCAGCTTCTGCATGGACCTGGCCATCACCAAGGCTCAGGCCACTGGCGTTGGCTGGATTTGTGCTAAAGGTAAACTACTTAGTAGACTCATTGTAGCTCCAGAGGCGTGTATATGTGAGTAACTTGGAGGGGTTCCCGGCGGTGACTTGGGTAGTCTCTCCCCACCACTCCCTATCCTTCAACATTCCACCCCTCTTCTTTTCCACTTTTCCTCTCTTCCCTCCTTTCCCACTCCCTCTTCTCATTTTTCATCCTATCTTCCCCATTTCCCCCACCAGCCCCCACTTCCACCAACCTCGTATTCTTCCCATCACCCTATCTCCCTATCCTTACCCCCCCTGCCCCCTCCAACCTCGAACAGACAGACATTTCCATTTATATGTATGGCAGGAGTACTCATCTGCACCTGGGTTACTTTCCCTTCTCTTCACCCCGTCTCACTCACTCTTTGACCTGGTCTCTTTCCCCTAAGTCCCCTGCATCACCTCTCCCCTCGTGCTCACGCTCTTCCTCCCCCTCTCTCTCTC
>NC_091213.1:15923304-15953304 GCF_040958095.1 Procambarus clarkii
GCCTCCTTCCAGCAACTGGGCAATTCTCCCGACATAAGTGACTCATTAAAGATCATTGCCAGAGGCACGCTGAGAGCCTGCGCTGCCTCTTTAAGTATCCACGGTGATACTTTGTCTGGTCCAACAGCTTTATTTGCATCCAGTGTTGTCAACTGTTTCATTACCTCTTCTGCTGTCACATCTATATCTGATAGTCTTTCATCTAGGGTAATCGCTTCTAACAATGGGAGCTGCTCAGGCTCGGTTGTGAACACTCCATGGAATTTTGCATTCAGTACCTCGCAGATTTCCTTGTCGCTTTCTGTATATGCCCCTTCTGTTTTCCTCAGTCTTGTCACTTGGTCATTTACCGACATCTTCCTTCTTATACGGCTATGTAGTAATTTAGGTTGCTTTTTCGCTTTGACTGCAATATCATTCTCATAATTTCTTTCCGACACTCGTCTTATGTTAATGTAATCATTCCTAGCTCTGTTACATCTAATCCTGTTGTCCTCTGTGCTTTGTCTTCTGTACTTCCTCCACTCCCTCCTGCTTCTCACCTTTGCTTCCTGACACTGTCTATTAAACCATGGGTTATTATATTCCCTCTTGCTTTTTTCCTTTATTGTTAGAATAAATCTCTCTTCAGCCTCCTCGCATTTCAATATGACCTGGTTCACCATACCTTGCACTGTTTTTCCTCTAAGTTCTTCCTCCCACTGCACTTCTCCCAGGTAGTCCCTTATCCTTCTGTAGTCCCCTTTTCTGTAATCAAGTCTCCTTTCCCGGACCTCTTGTCCTTTGGTCACAATTTTAAGCTCCATCATGTAGTCAAAGACTAGGACACAATGGTCACTGGCTCCTAGTGGTATTTCATGTTCCAACTGCTCGATGTCTTCTACATTATGGGTGAAAATGAGATCTAATAGGCTGGGCGGGTATACTGACAACCAGACTAACAGAGATATACTGACATCCAGACTAACAGAGATATACTGGCAACCAGAATGACGGAAGTATACTGACTGACAGATGTATACTCACAACCATACTACCAGAGGTATACTGACAACCAGACTAACAGAGATATACTGAAAACCATACTGAAATAGATATACTGAGAACAAGACTGACAGAGGAAAACTAACAACCAGACCTACAGATTTACACTGACAACCGGACTGACAAAGGTATACTGTCAACTAGACTAACAGAGATATACTGACAACCGGACTGACAGATTAATACAGGCAACCAAACTGCCAGAGGTATGGTGACAGCCAAACTGACAGAGAGATATCCCGACAGCCAGATTGACAGAGTTATACCAACTTTTAACAAGGCTGACAGAGGTATACTGACAACCAGACTGACAGAGATATACCAACAACCATACTAGCATAGGTATACTTACAACTAGACTGACAGAGGTATACCGACAAACAGACTGACAGAGGTATCCCAATAACTAAACTGACAGAGGTATACCAACAACCAGACTGACAGAGATATACCAACAACCATACTAGCATAGGTATATTTACAACTAGACTGACAGAGGTATACCGACAAACAGACTGACAGAGGTATACTGACAACCAGAGTGACAGATGTACACTGACAACCAGACTGATAGAGGTATACTGACAACCAGACTAACAGAGATATACTGACAATTAGACTGAGAGATTAATACCGACAGCCAGACTGGCAGAGGTATACTGACAATCAGACTGACAGAGGTATTCTGAAAACCAGACTGACAGAGGTATACTGACAACCGTACTGCCAGAGGTATACTGACAACCAGACTGACAGAGGTATTCTGACTGCAGGATTGTGTACTCTCTGCTGCCTTTCGAACAAAACTAGGAACAGATTACATGACATCCATGGAGGTGCCTTGTCACGAAACTACAGAAATGTATTCGGATACATAGAAGAAGAATTTAATGTTTTCCGATTTGTAGTAGTCATTGTATGTGCGACAGAGATATCTATAAGGTACCCGCATGGGTCAGCAGATCACCCACTGGTGGGGTCGCCCATGAGGGGGCCTCGTAGCCTGGTGGATAGCGCGCAGGACTCGTAATTCTGTGGCGCGGGTTCGATTCCCGCACGAGGCAGAAACAAATGGGCAAAGTTTCTTTCACCCTGAATTCCCTTGTTACCTAGCAGTAAATAGGTACCTGGGTGTTAGTCAGCTGTCACGGGCTGCTTCCTGGGGGTGGAGGCCTGGTCGAGGACCGGGCCGCGGGGACACTAAAGCCCCGAAATCATCTCAAGATAACCTCAAGATAACGGTCTGTCACTTGTGTAAGCCACAGTGGCCTAACAGTACAAGCCCACGTTTGTCTCGGAATATGTCATCACAAACTTTGTATTTCTGTTTAAGTTATATAATTTATAAAATATATAATTTACTATAACATAAATTTAATAGAAATTAAAAAATAACATAAATTTAAAACATAATTTAACATTATTTATTTTTTATTTTATTTTATTATTATTTTTGTTTATTTTATTATTTTATTTTTTTATTGTTTTTTATTATTTTTATTTTCATATTTTATTATTTTTATTTTTAACATAATTTAACATAACATAATTTTAAATAAAGAATATAACAAATTTAATTTACTATATACAATATACTATAAATGCTGACTTGTTACACGTGTATTAACTGGTTTCTCTTTTATTGCATGTTATATTGAGCAACGATGATGACTGGAAGATAAAATTATCTTGGATATATGATAATTGCAGGAAGCAACCACTATGGCATTGCGGGCTGGTACACGATGAAAGCTGCTGAACGTGGACTGGTGGTAAGCTCACTGTCTCTTAAGAACGAACAGACCCTAACGTGATCTGATTGCTTCAATCAGATTTTTACCCTGACCTGTGTGTAACTTTCTCTAGTGGCCTTAGTGAGAGAAGTTTGGGCAGCCAGGATGTTCCACGGGTTTATTACTCTTGGGTAGAAGAAGAATTTAATGTTTTCCGATTTGTAGTAGTCATTGTATGTGCGACAGAGATATCCATAAGGTACCCGCATGGGTCAGCAGATCACCCACTGGGTGGGGTCGCCCATGAGGGGCTACCTGCGGAGGCTGGAAGCGTGTCCGGGCTGAGGTGAGAGGGATAAAGAGGTCTTTGCACTGGTGTGGGAGAAGTAGGGGAAGTGGGGAAGTAACAATGAAGTAGGACTGCATTGTTAAAAATGGGAACAACCACTTGGGATGACGCACCTTTCCTCCACCGGCCTCCATAGCTGCCCTGGTAGGTGGTATTCCTTAACTCGGGGCCCCAAACGTTTGAGAAAATGACATATGGTAACTGAAGCGACTTTTCAGACACAGGCTCATAGGACTGGTGACCAGGGACCAGATTCACGAAAGCACTTACGCAAGCACTTACGAACGTGTACATCTTTCCTCAATCTTTGACGGCTTTGGTTACATTTATTAAACAGTTTACAAGCATGAAAACTTCCCATTCAACTGTTGTTAATGTTATAAACAGCCTCCTGATGCTTCGGAGCTCATTAACTGTTTAATATTGGAAACAAAGCCGCCAAAGATTGAGAAAAGATGTACAGGTTCGTAAGTGCTTGCGTAAGTACTTTCGTGAATCTGGCCCCAGGCTCCTGAGTCGGACAGTGATGGAAGATCAGGCTCTGTAGCCATGGTTATGCTGGGGCCCAGACTAGGCTTCATCTTTCTGCATCAAAACTGACTCTTTGTTTCCCTCCCACGTCCTTGTTAGGGTCGGCCCCAAATGTCCAACAAAGTAACGTTTGTTACTTTGTAACATTACAACAATGTAACGTTTGTTTACGTGTACGTGTTTAGTGATAAGACATAATGAGTTTAGTGGTTTCTTATATTTAATTAGATAATCTTGGTTACACCAGTTGGTTAGAGAGCTGAATGAGGCCTGGGATAGACAGCTGGGATGCGGGGTGAACGTGTAGAGTTTGGTGCTCAGAATGTGGGCTTAGTCAAAGAGCTCGAATGCGGGACGAGAGCGTGGAATCTGGAAGCGGTGGGAAACTGGCTGTCTGCTCCATACTGAGGCTGAAGTGTTCGAGTGTTACAGTGT
This sequence comes from Procambarus clarkii, assembly GCF_040958095.1. Lineage (NCBI taxonomy): Eukaryota > Metazoa > Arthropoda > Malacostraca > Decapoda > Cambaridae > Procambarus > Procambarus clarkii. The sequence continues at coordinate 15,927,397 of NC_091213.1, forward strand.
TGCTGGTGACTGTTCAAGGTGTGCAGCATCTCTCGTACTGAATTGCTACTTGAATTAGACTGGCTGACAACAACAACTACCTCATCACCACCTGAAGTGGCTCTATTTATAGTTGTGGCACCTGCGCCTTTACCTTCCCCGTTAATAGGGAACCACAGTGTAATACTCGCACTCGAACACACATAATTCTTTCAAACACTGCTGTATACAATGATCTGTTTGGCCCTGCTATGTGGCTTAAATATTTTAATGTTTCTCACGACGAAAACTTTTCCCTGATGTTCTTCCCTGACATATACATTAGCACCTTACTGACTATGTAATCTCTAACCCCACCCAGACTGACACACGCATCGTTGAGACCCCTTCTAAAGAGGCAGCCGCATGCATCGCTGCTCTGTCTTGCATTGTTAAAGCCTGGGTTTGGGTCTCCAAAATCTCCAACTGAACGCCAGCATTTGCGCCGTCATTCTCCCGCACTATGTTGTGACCGGAGACAGGAAACTCAAAGACTGCTATGAGGATATTAAATATATCCTGGAGGCCCAGGGTTACTATATCCTTCAGGTTGACGCATTCATTCGACCTTCTTGACGTCAACTATTTAGAGTAGATAAGAACACTTATAATGGTAGGACACTTCCGTCTTCCATGATTCTTGCTGGTGTCATATGCTCTGTTCCATAATATATTCCCTTTTCACGTCTCTGCAGAAGGTGCTGGAATTATGTTTATGGTTCCTCGACGGCAGTAGAGAGACGTCTCTTTGACCCTTGTGTTGGGACCCTGGACATTCTTGGACAGATTGTTCTTCTCCCTAAACTCGAAGCATCAACTGCGGTACTTTTTCTGCACATGCAGTCACGGTAAATTTGAAGACGCCATCTTCGACTTATCGTGATCATATGTCTTTCCCCGAGGCAAGACGCTAGGCACGTCATCTTAACTCTTTCTCTGACATGATTTATGCTCGTGAGTTGCATCACACTATTCCTCCCCACCCTTCTTTCCTTCTATCAGTTCCACAGCCATTTATAATCCTTAAACCCAACACCACCAGCTCTCCTTCTTCCATTCCTGTATGATCTGAGGCTCAAGTGTCACCAACCACCATTTCCACCCTTCATTCATAGTCACCTACCCGCCATATTTGCATCACTTCTCTGCCTCTTCACTTATGTATCCACTATGACAACCTTCGACTTTCTGCTCCGTTTTCCTCTTCAGTCTTCCCCTCCACATGTCCATCCAGGCTAATATCTATGCTCCTCCCAGTTTTCTTCATTTCATCCTCTTAATATTTTGCTCCACACCTGAGACTTCTCTAAATTTTGTCTCCGGTTTTGTTCCTGCATCTCGATAGTAGAGTCGGCTGACCTCACTATGGAAGTTGCCGGAGACCTTGCTGCTACCTCTGGTGTTGCCTTCGATTAGATGTACACCACAGTTTCTGCCCTTCAGCCCCACTCCCCCTCTCCAGCACCCCCTCCTTAACGAACCCTTACCACTTCGGTAAGAAGGATAGTCGTGTGCTCCATACCGCCACCATCTCAACTCAACCATCTTTGCTGGATTTATCTATACTTCCCTCACTGTGACTCCACAGAACCTGCTCCTGATCTTCCCTGTTCTCCTGTATTCTTCACTACCTTAGATTTTGTCTCTTTCTTTGTACTCGTATCTCAGTTCTTTACTATGTTTATTCTTCAATGTAATATACGTAATTTGATGCGAATAATAATGAAGTACAACTTTTTATCTCACAGTTTTCACCACTCTGAGTCTGCCTCAAGGAGTCAATGATTGTCGTTCGTCCTGGTAACTTCTGCAATTATTTCTTTCTCTCGTCCTCTCCAACTTTTGCTGGACCCCCTAACTCTGTGGCTTTCTTGGTCCAGAACGATGGTCCTTTGATCCTCCTCGTCTTTTAGTCGGACGTTCATTCCTCTGCCGCCCATACCTTTGTGAGTGAATGTATACAGTCTGTTTCATTTATCATCCCCCCACATATTCCACTTTATCTTTTCGATTCCCACATATTCCACTTTATCTTTTCGATCTCCACATATTTCACTCTCTTCTTGATCCCCCACATATTCCAATTTCTCTTCTCGATCTCCACATATTCCAATTTCTCTTCTCGATCTCCACATATTCCAATTTCTCACCTCGATCCTAAACGCCTCCTACACTCATGACCAGAGCCTGTGCTCCTTTTGGATGATTTTAACCGCCAACATGCCCTCTGGGGCAATCTGTTCAACCACTTGTGCTGGACGGTAGAGCGACGGTCTCACTTCATGCAGGTCACTGTTCAATCCCCGACCGTCCCAAGTTGTTGATCACCATTCCTTCTCCCCCTGTCCCATCCCAAATCCTTATCCTGGTCCCTTCCAAGTGCGGTATAGTCGTAATGGCTAAGCGCTTTACATCAATAATACATCAATCAATCTGGGGCAATCTGACAAATACCCGAGGCCATCTACTATAACGTTTCGTCCTCTCCTCTCCAGTGTCTCTCTTGAATTCCAGCGAGCCGACTCAAGTTGACGCGCACTCGGACACTTTCCTATATCGATCTTTCTCTTTCCAACTCTAAATGTGAGAGTTGGAAAACTTTTGTCTCCGCCATTTCTGTTGACACACCTCTCCCTCAGACCTGGAGGAAAATCCATTAGATTGCAGGTAAATATGTTACAAATAAATTTGTTTTGGCCAATCCTTTATCTCCCTGGTTCCGTCGTGGCAGATCCGTTATCAGTCAAGAAGGATCTGGGTTCACAAATTTCCGCAATTAATTCCAGCTCTCATCTTCCTCCTACTGTTCTTACTGTAAGCCCCTTATGTGGGGCATGGGAAACCTTTTCCCTTGGGATTTTGCAATTAGCTGCAGCTTCGCTATAATGATGACTTTGTTTATGAACCCCTGTCTGCCCTGTCCCACTTCAGTACTGTGGTGGCACGCTCAGACGGCAGTCACTATGAGATTCTTCGTCATCTGCCTGACCAACCACTTAGACTGGACGGTAGAGCGACGGTCTCCCTTCATGTAGGTGGACGTTCAATCTCCGACCGTCCAAGTGGTTGGGCACAATTCTTATCCCTCCCACCCACCCCCATCCCGTCCCATCCCATATCCTTACCCTGACCACTTCCCAGTGGTGCTATATAGTCGTGATGGCTTGGTGCTTTCTCCTGATTAGTTGTACTGTTCCCTAAGTGAACCTTTCAGTATTTGCTGAATATTTATAACCGTATTTGTAAGGCGACATCAGTCCCGAGGACTGGCTTGAGGCAGTTATTCTTCCTTATCGGAAACCAAATACATTCTCAAGAGATATTTCCTACTGGTTTTCGCCCCACTGTTCTGGCGAGGCGTGTTAATATTCGTTTCAAATCATTCTTAGAACATCATCGCTTCCTCTCTCCTTCTTAATTTAGCTATCATAAGTGTCGCCACACAACAAACATCTTAGTAGACTTGTAGGTCAAAATTCGCAATGCCTTTGTTGCCAATACCTCCGTTGTTGCCGTTCTATTTGACCAGGAAATGGCTTATGACACCAACGTGAGATACAATATTTTATTCCAACTGTATTCTTTAGTCTTTGTGGCCATCTTACACTCTTCCATTATAGTTTCCTCTCTCACTCTTCGTTTAAAGTGAGACTTGGTTCAACTTTCTCCGACTGTTTTGAACACTATGAGGTAGCATTCTGAGAACTACTCTTTTTCCTGGTTGCCCTAAATGGTCTTCCTGCCTCTCTTCCCTGATATTTTCTCAACACTTTACGTTGATCTCATTTTCTGCTGTCACGGTGACGACTCCCGTTTTCTCCAACACCACCTCCAATAATAACCTGTCGTCCTGGACCGTCAGTCATGGCTTCAATATCTCTTCAACTAACACGTGCTACGACTTTTACTCAGAAGCATATCATTCTTCGTCTCCTATTGTCACCCTATTAAATAAAGATTCTGCTAAACATTTATGGGTGATCTCTGACACCATTTTGTTTTATTCACACCATATCTCTATCTTTTGAGATGTGACGGTTCACAAGCTAAATATACCCCCATGTACCCCCTATATATACATGCACAGAGTACCCGTGTATTCTCTCACGTTCCTTCATCTGGGAAAAGTGCTATATACAGTCGTAATGGCTTGGTAGCTTTCTCTTGATAATTCCCTTCCCTTCCTTCATTTGGGAATTGAGTCAACCCAGAGGATGTGGCCCTGAGGGACAGTACGCTTCTTTGGTGGAGGGACGGGGTTAAAATGGTAGATTCATTGTCACCCACTTGGACCAAATGGCTTGTCTGGTTATTGTTGTTGTTAAAGATTCGCTACCTGGAACAAAATGTTCCAAGTAGCACGGGCTATGGTGAGCCCGTAGCTGGTTAGCCCACCTAGTTAGACATCGAGTCAAGTGGACATTGCGTTTGGTATCCCTCTTGGTCCCTGGAATACTATTTGACCCTTTAATGGTGATCTATGTATTCTGTTCTTGTTACTCCTGAGGATTCTTGCTCATGTGCGTGTGTCATTCCTTGTTGGGCTCCAGTGGAGGGCGGGGGTGCTGGGCAGTGAAGTCTTACTCTGCTTCTTATAAGTTTGTTTCTGGCCGTATTTCCCCTTCTCCAGCCCATCCTCCTGTTTTGTTAGTATTTATAGTCACGATGAAGACATAGTATATACACTGACGTACAACGAAATTATAAAGTAGAAATCGGCACTATTGAGTTAGACAAACCGAAAAACTATTTTCAACTTATGCTGCAAAGACAAATTAACTAAACTAACCTAACCTTCCTAGGCCTAATACACGATATCTGAGGCATAATAGAGAACATATGTGTGCTATACTAGGCTTAGGAATATTGAAGTTTGTTTTTTAGCCTCATACTATAAAGTGAATAGTACAAAGTTCTACTATCTCATGCCTTTGAATGACAATCTTTATACTATGGTGCACATAGTTACAAAAACTACTACCTAAACAGGAGAACGGGTTCCCTTCTCAGACTCCTGCAATGAGCAACTAGGTCCCCCAAGTCAGACTGTGATGGAAGATAGGGCTCCATTGCTCCGGCTTGTGGTGGGCCAAGACCAGGCTCTCTCTTCCACTACTCTTTTCGATCATCTACCTTCCCCAGCCTCTTCCTTGGCAAGGTCGACGTCCGAATCCCCAGTGGAGTCTTCCACACTACCTGGAGTGATCTGAACCTTGATAATTACATCGGCACCTTTTGCTCAATACGGAAGGTCCGAGGCGTACGCCCTTGCCGTCGGGTCCGCATGTTTCCTTCAACAACTGCTATATCTTCAGGAATTGTTTAGCTCTGCTACATCACTCTAATATTTTGATGCCTCTCATAATGACCTTTCTCCCCCTGAAGATATGCACACAAAGACATTTGTCATTTTCCCTCAATGCCTCTGTCATTTCGCTCAAGGGGATTAAGCGGCTGCCTCCAGTCATCCCAAAATTTTGTCACCTCAGCGACCCAGCACAGACATCTCTAATGGTTGTGACGAGAAAATGGATGGTAGCGCAGTCTCTCTAGGTCAGATGGAATGCCAGTCACAAAAAAAAAAAAAAAATAAAATAAAAAAAGTTAGACTGCTATTTAACTTCACACTGAGGTAACTGTAGGATAAGGCATAGAGATTTTTTTTAAATACTTTACTAAGAAAATTACCTTAACCAATTACAAGAAATAAAAATAGTATCCAAACTTGCCTTTACTCAGAGTGTACAAAATAAACAATACAAACAAACAGTCAAATTTACGTTACGTTAAAGTGCAAACAATAAAATGGTGCGGGAATACTGTGAGCCAGTCTACATAAACCTGCTACCACACCGTGGTATGCCAACAGATCTTTGCAGTAGAGCATGCAAGAGTATTCTAAAGAACATAAGAACAAAGGCAACTGCAGAAGGCCTATTGGCCCATACGAGGCAGCTCCTATTTATAACCACCCAATCCCACTCATATACTTGTCCAACCCATGCTTGAAACAATCGAGGGACCCCACCTCCACAATGTTACGCGGTAATTGGTTCCACAAATCAACAACCCTGTTACTGAACCAGTATTTACCCAAGTCTTTCCTAAATCTAAACTTATCCAATTTATACCCATTGTTTCGTGTTCTGTCTTGTGTTGATACTTATTGGGTAAGGTGATTTATTGATGAAGCCACCCAAAAGGTGGCACGGGCATGAATAGCCCGTAAGTGGTGGCCCTTTTGAGCCATTACCAGTATCAATTGATGATACTGAAGATCTGTGGAGGTGCGCACCCTGCGTGACGGGAGATGTCTCCCGTGTGCGTAAGGATTGATTGATTGATGAAGATTAAGCCACCCAAAAGGTGGCACGGGCATGAATAGCCCGTAAGTGATGGCCCTTTTGAGCCATTACCAGTATCAAGAGCTGATACTGGAGATCTGTGGAGGTGCGACTGCACCCTGCGTGACGGGAGATGTCTCCCGTGTAAGGCTGGGAAGCCTCTATATATAGGAGAAACGGCCGTCCAGGTGGTGCTGGTGTCGTCGATAACAGTGAGCCGGCTCACTCAAACTACCATTGAGCTTGTTGGTGGCGTGCGTTCCTAGCCACCAGGTGCAGTGGGTGACAGACCTTGGAGTGGAGGGGGGGGGCCAATTGTCTGGACGTCTGGGTAGTAGTTTTTTTTTTTTTTTTGAGATATATACAAGAGTTGTTACATTCTTGTAGAGCCACTAGTACGCGTAGCGTTTCGGGCAAGTCCTTAATCCTATGGTCCCTGGAATACGATCCCCTGCCGCGAAGAATCGTTTTTTCATCCAAGTACACATTTTACTGTTGCGTTAAACAGAGGCTACAGTTAAGGAATTGCGCCCAGTAAATCCTCCCCGGCCAGGATACGAACCCATGACATAGCGCTCGCGGAACGCCAGGCGAGTGTCTTACCACTACACCACGGAGACTCTGAAGTTGTTAATTCTTGAATAGGCAAACATGATGTTGTCAAGTAGGTGAAGATGGAGCAGGCCTAATCTTCTCTTGAGAGATTACCGTGACATGGTCAATGACGTCATTAGCTAACCAGTCTTCATCTTCCCTGTACAAGTCCGTTTTCTGATATGATATAGTTATTCCCATTTTCAATATTTATGTCAAGGGGCTTAAAAAGCTGCCACCCGTTGAGCCTAATGTACAATGACGTCATCCATAATCTTCCCACAATAGGCCCGTTTTCAGTAATAGCGTATTCAAACCCAATTTTATATTGTTTCTCCCCATTTTCAAAGTTCATTTTCTGGCTAAGTTCGCATAATGAACATAATAAAATAAAATTGTAGAATGCCCTTGTAGGATCTCCTATTTACTTTGTCTATGTTAACCAAAACATCAACTTCCACTATTAGATAAACTGCAGTAGGCCTATTCCCTATTTAATTAGTACCTTTCATCTCCATTTATCCATTTATACACTTCATCATTTATCCATTTATAACACTTCATACACTAATCCTCATCATGTTACTCATTCAATATTCAGAAGGCTCTATTTACTCACCTTACTTATCTAGAGCCTTATATTTATAGTGCCCGGCTAAAGATCGTTTATTGAGCATAGGAATGAATGAACTCCACTATCTCCCATTCGAATGAAACAAGGGGAGCAACACAGAGCACTGAACTAACATATATCTCACTTGAGTCAGCAGTTAAATGACATAGAGACGCACATAGGAACACTACTGAACACCCTGTTGAAGTCTCCAACGACATGCAAATATTTGTTATTATATAATTTTCAAAACAAAGCTATAATATCACTCAGACATTTTCATTTATTCCTCCTTCACTACTAATCCCGCGTATGTGTCATTAACGCTCAAAAACCTGCACCCCCACACCTCACTGTAACATATTGTTGTATATACCCAATCGAAGTACTCATTCAGTGTACATATATATGACTTGAGATTTGGTGGATATAAATAGGAGCTGCCTCGTATGGGTAAAATAGGCCTTCTGCAGTTACTTTCATTTTTATGTTCTTATGATCTCAATAGACACGGCATATTATTATGCCGGCATCAGCTCCAAAGCATATTATTCCACCATTAGGATCCGTTACTTTAATGGTGCATGACGTCACAAGCCGTTTCCAGTGAGGGATTAGTTTTGCCTCATCGTTAACACAGTGGGAAAATTCTCTTAGCAGCTCATCTTTTTGCAGGCAGGTGACGTCACAGGCAATACAGTGATACCTTGTATTCACTCATATCCTTGCTTATTGTATCATTGTCAATATTTTTTGTATTCAATTCATCGACCCTACCAAGCCATCCTGCTCTAACCTAACCTATAACAATCAACAAGTAAATAAGCAATTGTTTCGTACAGCAATAGGATACGTTGCTTCAGTGGTGCGTGACGTCACAAGCGGTTCCAGTGAGGGATTAGTTTCACAGTATTGTTTATTAGTTTATTGCACGTAAAAAATCATGGAATGAAAACTGGTTCGATTTCAATCAAACTCTTTGGACTAGTTGTATAGGAAATTGAGCTCAACTGGTCCAAGTCTCAGCAGTGTATCATAAATAGGAGAGGAGAAACAAAATATTGAATTATGTGTAAAAAAAAAATCCCAAGTGGTCAAAAATTAACATCAAACAAAAATGTCAACTGAAATCATGTCTATGACACTAAGCTATCACAATAGCATATATTATAGGTATTTTAATATTTACTTCTATGCAAAAAAAATATATATATATAGATTTTTTTCTATAAATTTTTCTCATATCGAGCGATTATCAAATATTATCGAGCGATTTGCATGAAACTTATAAACCTTACAGAACATACGCCTATCTGTAAGGGTGCAAACTTTGGAGGAAATTGGTTGATGTCAACCTCAACTACAGGTGGCAGAATCTTATATATAGAGCTTACGTCTCTACAATCTCTATAAAACACTCTATTCCTAAGTTCATTTATTGATTTTATATATATAAGCAAATATGAAATATTGGCATATATTTTTGGGGAACTTTGACTACTTGTATTAGTAAAACTAAGCATATTTTGGATAATCTCCCTTATGCATGCCTTTATTATATGCTAATGTGATAGATGAGTGTCATAGATATGATTTCATTTGAAATTTGTGGTTGTAGTAAACTATTGAAAATGTGTAAAATTCGTTAAAAAAAAATATCCCTCCCTGTCTATTTAGGGTGCGATACTTAAGCGTAGAACAGTTGCAGCCCTTTTTATATACAACTAGTAAAAAAAATTGGTTGGCATTAAACAACATTTAATATCATGAAATACGGTAATATAGTAATATTAACGTAAGAGAGTAATTACATTATTACATTAATACGTAATACATTAACAAAGATGTGTGACAATCTCACAGCAGCCTATCTTTAGCGGTGGGCGACGTCACAAGTTATACAATGATGCCTTAGCATCTTACTTGTTTTGTAATGTATTTCATGTTTAATAATAATAATAATAATAATACAAATAATAATAAAAAATGGCAAGACCAGTTATCCCCAACCTAACCTAACCACGGGTTTGAGAATATTTATTTCATACATTTTATTATTTTATTAGCAATAAAAGTTCACATTCCAGTTTTATTTTCAAATATACAACGTGAGAAGCACAATATTCTAGACGACAATCTTGGTAATCACACTGCTGCTTCATTGCAGGGAGAGATCTACTGCAGGTTCTTCACAATTTTAAATTTGGGTAATTCCTACACAGCAACAGTAATTAAGCATCACTGTAGATAAATTGTACACTATATTTCCCAGATAGAGTAATGTACATCTGGCAACTCAGCATAATAATTCCTGTGATCATAGGCTAGTCATTCCCTGACCTTGGAAAATATACAACAAAAAATGCATCTACAACTGTAATCATTTATTGTGTAGTTCTAAGTTCAACTAAAATTAGCTGTCCAAATATCGTACGTCAATTCATACATCTGACAACTCAGCTTGGGACTAGGCACTACATTCTTGGGGTAAACATTCCTGGACCTCGAAAAATACAAAACAAATCCTAATATTACTCCACTAAAATTAGTTATCCTATTTTTTCCTAACCAAAAAGCAAAACAGAAGCACATACAGACACACACACTTACTTATATTCACATACATACATAAATACATACATACATACATACATACATACATACATACATACATACATACATACATACATACATACATACATACATACATACATACATACATACATACATACATTCATACATACATACATACATACATACATACATACATACATACATACATACATACATACATAAATACATACATACATACATACATACATACATACATACATACATACATACATACATACATACATACATACATACATACATACATACATACATACATACATACATACGTACGTGCATATATACATATGTGCATATATATTCACCCAAAGTTAATACTCCCATTATATATAAATGTCAACTCTATTTAGTTGGGGTGTAATTAGTTGAACCCTAAACCCTTTATTAACAATTATGAAAGATATTCTAGCAATAAATAAAGTGTGCATTCGTCCCAATGATCGTTCAGTTGATAATGCCCATAATATTTATATATAACAATCAACGAGATTAACATTTCATTCGAGCAACTCAGAAACATAAAGCAAATTATCCAATCCTAACCTATTCAATCCTAATCTAAACTAACCCTATACTATCTTATCCTAATCCTGCCCCCAATCCTATCTATCCAAAAACCTACCCATACCCCATCCTTACTATTTGATCCTTACCTATCCTAGCCAAAAACTATCCTAACCTATCGTATCCTAACCTATCCTAGTCTAAGCTAACTCTACACTATCCTATCCTATTCTAATTCTGCCCTGCCCCAATCTAATCTATCCAAAACCTACCCATACCCCATCAGATCCTTACTTATCCTAGCCAAAAACTATCCTAGTCTAAATTACCCCTACACTATACTATTCTGCCCCAATCTAATCTATCTAAACCTACCCCATCCTAACTATCCTCTCCTAGTCATACCCTATCTTATCCAATCCCAACCTAGCCTATCCTAACTTATCCTATCCTACCCAATCTCATCCTAACCTATCTAGTCTAAACTATCCTACACTATCCTTTCCATGCTATCTTATCCTAATATAACCTTGAATTTGAGGTATGGCACACTAAAATATAATAATTTAACACCAGTCACACAAAATGCTGCACTTGTGACGCTATGCACATACACTAAAAATACGCAAAAATAAAAATCATAATCATAAAACTCACAAACACATTTATACCCAATTTGGCATTTATGTACTCAGTGTGACATTTCCACATCAATATGCCATGTATACACAGAATATATCTGTACACAAAATATACCATTTTATGCCCCAAAATATAATATTTATGCGCAACAAATTTAATTACATAAATATTGTATGCACACTCAAAGTGTGACATTTACACATAGTATGTTATTTGTATAGTTACAGCAAATTGTATATATGCTCATACAAACAACAAAATACTTGCACTAAAATTACACAATTTCATAAACATAATTTTCACAAAAAAATTCTCACACACTGACTCATAAACAAAATCAACCCGTTCTCACACAAGACAGCACATATATGACTTAATGCTTAAAGTCAATATGTTGAATATGAATTAGTAAATATGTGATATATTCCCAGTTACTTTTTTTCTAAGGCCCAAACTCTTCCTCACATACCAATTTACGTCTCACAGTATCCATCCGTCAACCTAGATAGCAGAATAGTCGTGATTGGTTCAATTATAAGGAAAATTGTAGTTTTCAGATCCCACATGGGTTGTGAAATTTACCTACTATTGTCCATGCTCTTAGAATATTACAGATCAGCTACTTCCTATTGAAGGCTCGTAGTTTTGTTTTGAGAAATATTAGTTGTTCTTAGTAAATTATAATAAGCACTAAAAATTATTACATAGAATAACAGTCCTTCGTCAATCAATATTATATACCATAGTTTGTGCTTTACAAACCTTTAAAGGATGTTTTGTAGGAACGCTAACAGAAAACGATACTACGTTGGAATGTCTATGGGGTAAACTACTGCAAACAGTATATTATTGTGTCTACTATACCAACTATAGCTAGGATGGGTATATTGTCCACTACCACCTGTTAGGTGGGTAAGGGGTCCAATACCACCCACAGGATGGGTATGAGGGTCACATCCACCCACAGGATGAGTATGGGGACCATATCCACCCACAGGAAGGGTATGGGGTCCACTACAACCCACAGGATGGGTATGGGGCTCCAACCACCCATAGAATGAGTATGGGGCTCCAACCATCCATAGAATGGGTATGGGGTCCAATAACACCCACTGGATGTGTTTGGCGTCTATTGTCGCGCGTCGAGCTCGAAAACCGCAGCATTCATCTCAGAACCATCCCAGCAAACACAGAACGTTTGTGGACGTTTTTAAATGGTTCCACAAAGGTAATACTGTAACTTTTGACATAAATACGTATATCTGATGTTCTTAAAACCAAAGGATATAACTAAAAACATATATTCTTGAGACACAGTTTTTTAAGATTTATGTAAAAATTTAAAAATAATAGTGAATGCTATGGTATTATAATGTTTTTATGCTTTATATTTAAGAATAAATAATTTTCAGTCAACATTTAGTTTTTTTTGTTTACTTTCTGTAAAGCTATCCAATTTACGTTCTTATAACATAAATATAACATTTATATGACGTCAGTATAACGTTATTTACACGACATCATTACGTTATTATGATGTTATATTAACGTATAATTCCTGTGTGAAAACCAGAATATATATTGAACTTTATGTTTTAAACCTTGTAAAGTTATCATAAAACTTGGAATAAGACGGTAAGCATGCTTTACTTATGAAAATATACAAACAAATCAACAAAAACATTTTAACATAAAAAACATAAACATAACATAAATTAATTGCATGCATGGGAGTTAACTGGAACTCTGTAATATTGCATACATGAACCTTAAGGTACAAACCCAGTGTATTTACTCATGCAGTTCTTTCCTAAATCTAAATTTTTCCAATTTTTACACTTTGTTTCGAGTTCTGTCTTGTGTTGCTACTTTTAATACCCCATTAATGTCCCCTTTGTTATGTCCATTCATCCCATTGTGCACCTCTACCATATGTCACTCCTAATTCTTTGCTTTTCTAGAGAATGTAATATAAGCTTTGACAATCTTTCTTCATATGACAGGTTAACAGGTAGAACAAAGATTACCATTTATATATGGATAACTATTATAAGTCGGTTTGAATGAGTGAATTGCTGCTTGAAGATAGGTATATACACCTGTGGTACTATCAGATTGCATCGTGGTGAGCCTAAAACCCTTCAGATCCAAGCAAAGGGTAAAATGCCAGCAGATACAATTGCGAACACATTGATACCAAAATGAAAGACATATGACGAGAATTGAGGTAACCAAAGTGAAAAGAGTGTTCACATTACATTGCACTAGAGTGCTCCCGGGTTACTTTCTCTCACTTTCTCTGTTTTGTGCGGATGGTACACCTTGCTTTTGGAGTTTATATGCATTTAAACCTGTAGATAATTCTATTGCTAACACATTGATACCAAAATGAAAGACCTAGGATGACAATTGGGGTGACCAAAATGAAAAGAGTGTATACATTTTATCGCTCTTGTGCGCTCCCTGGTAACACACTCTCGCTTACTCTGTTTGTTGCGGATGGTAAGCCGGGCTTTTGGAGTTTATATGCCTTTAGTCCTGTAGAGAATTCTATTGCGAACACATTGATGCCAAATTGAAAAAACTAGGATGAGAATTGAGGTAACAAAGTTGAAAAGGGTATACACTTTTCAGTATTATCACGCTCTCTAATGTAATGAGAGTTGCCTGAGGGTGGCTCAGCTTTCTTTTTCTGGTACCCTTGGCCTACATTCATCTTGTCGGCGGGTGGAGCGCGCTGCTGTCTTTGACATTATATGCACATAGTTCTGTTGGGAATTCTATTGCGAACGCATTGATACCAAAATGAAAGACATAGGACGAGAATTAAGGTGACAAAGTTGAAAAGAGTATACACTTTTCAGTATTTCCACGCACTGCCAGGGAATGTCCAAACAAAAATGGAGAGAGTGGAGGGGTAACTTGCCCAAAACGCGAAAGTGTTTGGGGAGATTAACTTTCGTTCAATACTATTATGCAAAAGGAGCCACACATCTATGGTTCATCCAATAAAATCAGCAGACTTCTAGATGTTACTACTGCTCGGCTTAGACTCGGTTACAAGTATTTCTGGGAATTCTCATTATCTGCCGATGTAGACCTGACCAAATGTTAACTGTCAACAAAATTATTTGCACACCCCTTCGTCACTATGTGATAGTGAATTCAGAGACAATTTTATAACCAATGTACCAACGATGTGTCAATATTTCATTCAAAATGATCTGGTACCAGAAATTTTAGCCAAATATCCCCAGTTTGCTAACTGTAAGTAGTAACTAAGTGATTGTAACCTATCCACCGCTGCCCACTGGATGAGGGGCGGTGTGCAGGACAAACATATCAATTGTGACACTAGCTCTCCACATATGTCAGTTGCTTAATTTAGAAACTGTACTTGTGATCGATCTCGAACCTATTGTTGATGTGACGACTTATACTGAATTTTGTAACTAGCTCATCAAGATTGTAACTTGCTTAGCTAAATGAATTGTTGGGTTCAGTCCCTGAGCCCATTATGTGCCTCTGCAACCCTTTCCACTACCGCCCACAAGATGGGTATGGGGTGCATAATAAATGAACTAAACTAACTTTAAGGCATCCTGAAAGAAAGCTTGGAGGGCTTGAAAAATTGCAGAACGAAGCCTTGAGGATAATCCTTGGGTGCCTTCGTACCACAAAGATACTTAATATGAGAAAGGAACTTAATATTCCGAGCGTTGTTTATCGTGTTACTGAAAATAACTGTCAAATTGGTATAAAAATGCTTAGGCTAGCTCATCCTAACCCTTGCACAGAAGCCCTCCAGAATTTCTTTATTGAATGTAAACATTGTTTCAAATAGATAAATAAAATTGGAACTGAACTCAGAAAGTATCAGATTTATAATTTGTACCAAGAGAGACAACAATAGCACTTTCCTGCACTGTAGGAAATTACACCCTTTTCAATTTTAATCCCTCCCTTTCCATCAAAGGAGCAAATTAGAGATCAGTCCCAGCTTTGTCTTGAGGCAAAGCTCAACGTCTTAAGCCATATTGATGCTCTGTCCACAGAGCATTCTCTCTCTCAAATCATATACACTGAAGGTTTCCTACAGCGCCCAACGGGTGCAGCTGGAAGTGCAGTTGTCCTGGCAATAGGATATGACTTATATTTTGAGTGGGGAGTCCGTATAAACAACTGGGCCTCTACCCTTCAGACTGAACTATTTGCCTTGCTCCTTGCACTGAAATGTGTACAAGTATCCAAACTTGATACATTAGTTGTAAGTGACTCTTTATCATCCTTAATTGCTCTCAACTCTTTAAGACATAACTGTAACATGCTTGTGTCTGAAGCTAGACACAAATACAATAACAACTTGAGGAACCTTATCATAAACAATAATCTCAACAAAAATCACATAGTTCTCAGAGGTGATTTCAATATTGACCTAGGGCTACAAAATAACCCTCAAGTAGACTGTTTCCTCAACAGCATGAATTCCTGTATGCTCATCCCCGCAATCACCAGGCCCACCCGAGTCACTCAAACATCTGCGACTACCCTGGATCACTGATGGACCAACATAACAGCTCCTCTTACATCAAGTATAATCACTGACAGAACAACTGACCACTATCCTACCTTCCTTGTAGCGAACATGGCCATAACACCACCAGGTAACAAGAAAATTACCTTTAGGTTACAATGTGAAGCGGCAATAGGCAATCTCACAAATGCCCTCCACAATGTAAACTGGGAATCTAAATTTATCAATACACAGGATAATAATTCGTTAACTAGCCTCTTTCCAAAATTTAAAGCCTTTACAATACTTATTGTCCTCTCCTCACCAAGCAAGTAACTGGCAAAAAGGTTAAATAATCCCTGGCTCACTAATGGCATACTTAAAGCAATCGACAAGAAACATGAATATGAAAAAAAAACTTAGGATTGGCCTAGTTGGAAAAGAAGTAGTTAAGAGGTATTCATCAGTGCTTACCAGTATAATAAGAGCAAAGCGTTCCTATTACGAGAATAGATTCAAAGAAGCAAAAGGCAACATAAAAAGCACATGGAGAGCCATCTCTACCATCCTAGGAGCTAAACAACATTCACATAATAAGATAAAAATCTCCAAGGATGGTTATACACCTGCAACAGATCTTGAAACAGCAACTGAATTTAATAGCTTCTTTTCATCGTTTGGTGCTCACCTTGCCCGAAAAATCCCAGAGACTCAGACATATGTTACCACATATCTTTCACGCAGCTATCCAAACTCTCTTCTCTCTCCGGTCAGCCCTACAGATGTTGTGTCCATCATTCACTCGCTAAAAACCAAAGCTGGGAACATTAGTGAAATACCATCGATGGTACACAGGCGTGCCTCCCATGCCCTTGCACCATCCATAGCACTGCTGTTCAACAAATCCCTAGAGTGTCATACCTTCCCTGATATCCTTAAAAAAGCAAGAGTAACGCCAGTTCATAAAGGAGGTAACACGGCAGACATAAATAATTACAGACCCATATCGAATCTACCTATATTATCAAAATTATTTTTTTTTTTTTACAAACAGCTCTACTCCAATCTTGTAAAATTCAATATACTAAGTCCCTGTCAGTTTGGCTTCCGCTCCCAAAAGAGTACCAATGATGCTATTGTTAGTCTGCTTGACTTAATCTTCTCAGCCCTTGACAAAAGTGAGTTTCCAATTGAACTCTTCATCGGCCTGAGAAAGGCCTTTGATACTGTTAACCATAACTACCTCTTACTTAAATTCCACCATTATGGAATCCGTGGCCTTGCCCTAAACTATATCCGATCCTATCTTAGTAACAGACACCAATATGAAGCCATCAATGATATAACCTCTCCCACTCTACCACTTAATTACCGTAAAGGTGCCACAGAGCAGCATCCTAGGCGACCCTCCTGTTTCTTATATACATCAATGATCTCCCTAATGTCTCTAACATACTTAAACCTATATTGTTGGCTGATGATACTACTCATCTACTCTGACCCCAACCCACTCCTGTTAAATAATGTTGTAAACAATTAATTAAAAAAAGTCTACTTGTGGATGTCAACCAACAAACCTCACACAAAACATAGAAAAGACCTACTATATCTTATTTGGAAACAAATCAACAAATGCAATTCAGCTTCAGATAGATAATGTAAACATTAGCAATAAAAATGATGGAAAGTTTCTTAGCCTATACTTAGACAAGAGACTCAACTTCCGCACCCATATACAACACATAACTAAAAAGGTTTCTAAAACAGTTGGTATACTGTTTAAGATCAGATATTATGTACCCTACTCTGCTCTCCTCTCACTCTATTATGCACTTATCTATCCCTATCATTCTTATGGCGTTTGTGCTTGGGGTTCAACCTCTGCAAACTACCTCAAGCCCATCATCATCCAGTAAAAATCTGCTATCAGGACAATAAATAACTCTACCTTCAGACAACACACAGCTCCCTTGTTCAAATCCTTAAACATGCTAAACAAATTCACTCCATACATTCTCCTGTGTAAATTACGTTTATAAAGCCCTTTTTCTAACTGCAAACCCTGTTCTGAAACTCTTCCTGGACAGATGTAATAGAACACATGGCCACGTCCCCACCAGACATAAATATCTCTTTGATATCCCCAGAGTCAAACTTAATCTATGTAAACACTCTATGTAAATAAAGGGACCTAGTCTATGGAACTCACTCCCTTATAATGATTTGAAAAGCTGTCCAACTTCTGCCATATTCAAAAATAAAACCAAAAAGTACCTGTAGTACTTTTTAAGTACGAGGGAGTAATGCGCAAAGCGTCCCTCACCTGTGACGTCACAGCGTCACCTGACGCCATATCAACACATCGGCCATTTTGTCGTCAGTTCAGTCATGGCGAGGACTAACCCTTCATGCAAACTGCACCTACTATCAAGAAGAAGAAGATTTTGTGTTCCACCGATAGTATTATCGTAAGTAAGCACTTATATTTTATATTTTATTAAATTAATTGATTCTATTTTTCTGTAATAAAGGTCCAAAGGGTTGTTAAGGAACAAGGGTGTAGCGATACCGACGCTCAGTGCGCTCAACTCACACCAAAGTATCACCTGTGTAGCTTCTGTAATTAGTGTTAATTAGTTATGCTATAAGATAATGAAGCGAGTATAAGATTAACTCGCTACAAGGGTACTGTGTTGGGAGGTGAGGGCTGTTACTGGTGTCTGTGGGGATGTGAGGACTTGTACCAACCACTATCACCACCAGTACCTTGTCTTGCATCCTGCTTAGTATTCCTATTGAGATATGAAGTATTATTGCATTCATATAATTATTCATTCATTGTCATTACTATTTTTATGGGCTATGTTCTGTTACCCTAATGCTTTTTACCCCTGGGCATGTCCATTTACTCTCCAGCCCTTCACAAGCCACTGCTGCACCCCCTCCATGCCCATACTTACTGTGCTTATTCTTACAGGACTGCACTGCATTATGTGGTGCTCACTGCCTGGACACCTTGATACATGCATTATAGGGTTCTGGTAGTTGTTCTACTCACCAAGCCCTTCCAAGGCCAGGCTTGACATGTGAGAGCTTGGTCCAACAGGCTGTTGCTTGGACAGGCCCCTCAGGCCCACATATCCACCACAGCCTTGTTTGTCCGGCACTTCAAAATCAAATGTTTATTTACGTAAGGTACATACATATTTTTAGGTAAGGTACTCTTTATTTGGGTAAATTTATCTTCGTAGTATTTAGCTTTGGCTCGTCTAATTATCTTGGATAGCAATAACGAGTAATTCTTTGAGAATTCTTTGGAGACAATTCCTAACCTATACTTCTCCCAACCTATACTTCTTCTCAAGGTCATCTTCACTTCTTGAAGATGTTCAGGTTTTCTCTTGAAGATGTCGACGGTTGTTCCAGCAATACTGTATTTCTTTTATTGCTGAAAACCTGTTTTCAGCCATAAAAAAATAATCCTGAATCCAGAAAAAAATCCCTTTTGTATCGTCTGGAAATTTTCAAATATTGCTGATCAAACCTGAGTCTAAATTATTTGTATATATTATGAATTACAGAGGTCCCAGGACAGGGTTTTTAGGCACTCCACTTACATTTTCCCACTCTGACTTAACCCCCATTTATACAAACTCAGTCTTATCTTTTAGCTAATAATTTATTGTACACACCATACTCAGCCTGTGTAGGGTAGTTTATTGTGCATGTGTAGTATATATATTTGTGTAGTATATTTGGTATATTTAATGCCTCTAACCTCTCCTCATAGTTCTTGTCCTTCAGTTCTGGGAGCCACTTAGTAGCATGTCTTTGCACCTTTTCCAGTTTGTTTATGTGCTTCTTAAGATATGGGCACCATACAACCGCTGCATATTCCAACTTTGGTGTAACAAAAGTCGTGAACAATTTCTTGAGTATTTCGCCATCCATGCATTTAAAAGCTCTGAATATTATCCTTTACCTGCAATTGGTTGTTGCTGTATTTATAGAATATGATTTGTTCTACTTTACATTTGTTTGTTCCTTTTTTTCAAAATTTCTTTCTGCCTCTCTCCTCACTGCCGTGTAGTTGTTTCTCTTTGTATTACTGGTATGTTTGGGGGTTTGGCCTCTTCGTATATTGATTCCATTTTTGTGTCTTTTGGTCTCTGTCCGTCTTGAAATTTCAGTTGAACAAATCCTGTTTCCTAGTTCTGCATCTTTGTTTTGGTATAAATGTTTTTGTTCCTTTATCATATATTTCACAAAATTGACATACTGTGCATTAATTCATCTCAATTACTTCCTTTCCTAACAGCAAGCCTTTCCAGTAAAATTCTTTGAATTCTTTTCTGACTTCTGGCCTAATGTTTGTTTTATCCTAGTGTGTATGATGCCTAGCGTGTGTCTGGTGCCTGTTGTGTTAAACCGAAGATAAATGCATAAGTATAGGTCAGTAATTTCTCCAGCTTTGAAAGGGGCTTTCATTATGCAGCAGTATTCCACTCTAGAGAGCACTAGCGTCTTGAAAACTATCATCATCGGTATAGCATCTCTAGTGTGAAAAGTTCTTGTTATCTATCCTGTCATTTTTCTTGCAGTTGTGACGGCTACTTTATTGTTCTTTAAATGTAAGGCCTTCTGACATCAGTACACCCAAATCCTTTACGTTGCTTTTCCGTTCAATGTTATGATTTGACTGAGTTTTGTAAGTGGTTTCCGTTTTTATATTTTTTATTTTTTCCGTAGCGCATGAGCTGAAACTTATGTTCGTTAATCACCATGTTATTTTCTGTAGCCCATAGAAAGACCTGATTTACATCTGATTGGAGGTTTGGCGTGTCCTCTATGTTGCCTACTCTCGTGAAGATTCTAGTGTCATCTGCAAAGGATGATCAAGTACTATAGGTTGTGTCCTTGTCTATGTCCGATATGAGGATGAGAAAAAGTATTGGAGCAAGCACAGTACGCTTGGGGACTGAGCTCTTTACGGTTGATGGTCCAGATTTTATTTTGTTGACTACTACACATTGGGTTCTATTAGTCAGGAAGTTGTATATCCATCTGCCTATTTTTCCGGTAATTCCTTTTGAACGCATTTTATGTGCAATAACACAATGGTCACATTTGTCAAAGGCTTTTTTTTGTCAAAGCGTTTTGTTTGTCTTCCATGGCATCTAGTGCCATGTCAGAGTGGTCCAGCAACTGTGATAGGCAAGAGCGCCCTGTTCTGAAACCATGTTGTCTGGGGTTATGGAGATGCTGTGATTCCATGTATTTTGTGATCTTACTTCTTAGCATTCTCTCAAAGATTTTTATGATGTGCGATGTTAGTGCTATCGGTCTGTAGTTTTTTGCCTCTGCCTTATTTCCTCCTTTATGGGGCGGTGCTATCTCTGCTGTTTTTAGTATGTCAGGGACAATGCCAGTATCTTGGCTTTGTCTCCAAAGAATGTGAAGGGCCTGCGATAACGTTTTTTACAGTTCTTGATGAATATAGAGTTCCAAGAGTCAGGGCCTGGTGCAGAGTGCATAGGCATACTGTCTATGGCTTCTTCAAAATCCAGTGGGGATAGGATCACATCTGATTTATGATTTGATGTTGGTATCATATCCATGAAAAATTCATTTGGGTTATCAATCAGATGGATGGAGAGCTACACTCGTGGTGTCCCATTTTCCCAGCACTCTTTGTCATATAATGCTTTGAAACTTTTGACGGATTTGGCCTCCACCACCTTCTCACCTAACATGTTCCAACCGTTTACCAATCTGTTTGCAAAAGTGAATTGTCTTACATTTCTTCGGCATCTTTGTTTAGTTCGTTTAAATCTATAACCTCTTGTTCTTGAAATTCCAGGTCTCGGGAAATCTTCCCTATCAAGTTTATCAATTCCTGTTACTGTTTTGTACGTAGTGATCATATCTCCTCTTTTCCTTCTGTCTTCTAGTTTGGAATATTTAATGCCTCTAATGTCTCCTCATAAATCCTGCCCTTCAGTTTTGGTATGAATGTTTGTGTGCCTTCATCGTATATTTTGCAAAATATGGAATACATCTCATTTACTTTACTTTAAGAATATGGTTCGATCAATTAAAAACCCTCTTGTTCAAATTGCAAAGAGACTGAAAGAGATGCAGCATGCTCAATGGATTATATATTAGTGATTATTATTAGGATTATATATTAGTGAATCATATTAGTGATTCAATTATTATGGTCATAAAACAATAAACAAATAGTTTTGGTGTTATTACACTCTATTCACAGGTTATATATAAGTATCTGCATGTTTTGTTCACCATTACAAACCACTAAGTTGGTTTGATTTTTGTTGAGATTGTTATTTATGATAAGATTCCTTACGTTATCTGAGAATGAAGCTATGTCGGTATTGGGAAATCTATAGATGGCACTTATAGTCAAGGAGGATTTAAGGGATTTACTGGAGAACTTGGCAAAGGTATATTCACAATAGTCGTCTCTATTACTAATGAGACTATTGCAGATGAAGGTATCTTTGTAAGATATTGCTATGCCACCTCCTTTTTTTTATTAGGCCTGCAGTTGTGAATGGCTTTATTATCAGCCAAGTTGTAGCATACAACATAGCATATATATGTATATGGCATACATATATATATATATATATATATATATATATATATATGTCGTACCTAGTAGCCAGAACTCACTTCTCAGCCTACTATTCAAGGCCCGATTTGCCTAATAAGCCAAGTTTTCCTGAATTAATATATTTACTATAATTTTTTTCTTATGAAATGATAAAGCAACCCTTTTCTCTATGTATGAGGTCAATTTTTTTTTATTGGAGTTAAAATTAACGTAGATATATGACCGAACCTAACCAACCCTACCTAACCTAACCTAACCTATATTTATAGGTAAGGTTAGGTTAGGTAGCCAAAAAAAGCTAGGTTAGGTTAGGTTAGGTAGGTTAGGTAGACGAAAAAACATTAATTCATGAAAACTTGGCTTATTAGGCAAATCGGGCCTTGAATAGTAGGCTGAGAAGTGCGTTCTGGCTATTAGGTACGACATATATATATATATATATATATATATATATATATATATATATATATATATATATATATATATATATATATATATATATATATATATATATATATATATATATATATATATATATATATATATATATATATATATATATATATATATATATATATATATATATGTCGTACCTAATAGCCAGAACGCACTTCTCAGCCTACTATTCAAGGCCCGATTTGCCTAATAAGCCAAGTTTTCATGAATTAATGTTTTTTCGTCTACCTAACCTACCTAACCTAACCTAACCTAGCTTTTTTTGGCTACCTAACCTAACCTTACCTATAAATATAGGTTAGGTTAGGTTAGGTAGGGTTGGTTAGGTTCGGTCATATATCTACGTTAATTTTAACTCCAATAAAAAAAAATTGACCTCATACATAGAGAAAAGGGTTGCTTTATCATTTCATAAGAAAAAAATTATAGTAAATATATTAATTCAGGAAAACTTGGCTTATTAGGCAAATCGGGCCTTGAATAGTAGGCTGAGAAGTGAGTTCTGGCTACTAGGTACGACATATATATATATATATATATATATATATATATATATATATATATATATATATATATATATATATATATATATATATATATATATATATATATATATATATATATATATATATATATATATATATATATATATATATATATATATATATATATATATATATATATATATATATATATATATATATATATGTCGTACCTAGTAGCCAGAACTCACTTCTCAGCCTACTATTCAAGGCCCGATTTGCCTAATAAACCAAGTTTTCCTGAATTAATATATTTACTATAATTTTTTTCTTATGAAATGATAAAGCAACCCTTTTCTCTATGTATGAGGTCAATTTTTTTTTATTGGAGTTAAAATTAACGTAGATATATGACCGAACCTAACCAACCCTACCTAACCTAACCTAACCTATATTTATAGGTAAGGTTAGGTTAGGTAGCCAAAAAAAGCTAGGTTAGGTTAGGTTAGGTAGGTTAGGTAGACGAAAAAACATTAATTCATGAAAACTTGGCTTATTAGGCAAATCGGGCCTTGAATAGTAGGCTGAGAAGTGCGTTCTGGCTATTAGGTACGACATATATATATATATATATATATATATATATATATATATATATATATATATATATATATATATATATATATATATATATATATATATATATATATATATATATATATATATATATATATATATGTTATGTTACAACATAACAGGCCAATTACACTGGATTAATCTTTGTGTTTAGATAGGAGATGCCTCATATGGGCCAATAAGCCTTCTGCAGCCCCTATGTTTATCCCTTATGTATCCCCCCATGTTTTCACCTTCATTGTATTATCACCTGACCTAATGCGGGTATAAAATCAACTAATATATATATATATATATATATATATATATATATATATATATATATATATATATATATATATATATATAAAGTTTAAAATTCACTTAAAAATGTAAATTTTAAGTTAAAAAATTTTAACCAAAAAACTTGATATTTTTCATATTTGGAACCATTCCATAATCCCAAGCATAAATGATTATATTTCTATCACTTGCTCTTAAGATTGTTTCATTTAATAGAGGTTGGGCATAATTGTTCTCTGCTGCTAATAGAACTGACTGACTTAGCTATAGGAAAATGTAAAATTAATTGGTTTATCCATTACAGTATTTTGCAGTTTATTTCATGATCCTGTGCTTAATACTTGCATAAATAGTAGATTACAAAATGCATTTTTATATCATTAGTATTGAATAATAATAATGCAAATAATTGACTTATAAATGATGTACAATTAATTGGTAGGTGATATTATATTATTAATATTTTTTCATTCTTGCAAAGCCTTAACAAAGTCATTAACATGTTAATATAAACTTGATCACCTTCCACTTATTTTCTCATGTGCTACCTACATGTACAAAACCTTATTCCTAAATGCATATTTTGTTCTGAAACTTGTCCTTTATATGTTGTGTATCACCATCTCTGGAGAGTTTTATCTGATTGATGTATAAATTACTTTTAATTTTACAGAATATTATTGTTATACTGAATTTATTATTATATAAATAACTTAATTTTACAGAATCATCTATCAACGCACATCCACAAGTTGAGGAGGAGGATGTGACCTTCCAGATGTCTGAAGTACTGAAACAGGCACCAAACAGGCCTGGTGGATCTAGGTACAAGGTAAAATAATTTAATTTTTTTTTTTTTTTTTTACTAATTGTCCGATATATATATATATATATATATGTATATATATATATATATATATATATATATATATATATATATATATATATATATATATATATATATATATAATGTGTCGTACCTAGTAGCCAGAACGCACATCTCAGCCTACTATGCAAGGCCCGATTTGCCTAATAAGCCAAGTTTTCTTGAATTAATGTTTTTTCGACTACCTAACCTAACATTTTCAGCTACCTAACCTAACCTATAAAGATAGGTTAGGTTCGGTCATATATCTCTATTAATTTTAACTCCAATAAAAAAAGAATTGACCTCATACATAATGAAATGGATAGCTTTATCATTTCATAAGAAAAAAAATAGAGAAAATATATTAATTCATGAAAACTTGGCTTATTAGGCAAATCGGGCCTTGCATAGTAGGCTGAAAAGTGCGTTCTGGCGACTAGGTACGACATATATATATATATATATATATATATATATATATATATATAATATAATATGTATGTGTGTGTGTGTGTGTGTAATTACCTAAGTGTAGTTAAAGGATGAGACCGTCTTCCCAGCACTCTTTGTCATATAACGCTTTGAAACTACTGACAGTCTTGGCCTCCACCACCTTCTCACCTAACTTGTTCCAACCGTCTACCACTCTATTTGCGAAAGTGAATTTTCTTATATTTCTTTAGCATCT
>NC_091213.1:15958304-15993304 GCF_040958095.1 Procambarus clarkii
CTCTCTCTCTGGCTCTCATATTTCATTTGATTTAAAAATGTCTGAGATTTTTACTTAATCTAAGTTATATTGCATGGTGCTAATATGAATATTATACATGACTTTTTTCTTTTCTTTCTCTCTCTCTTTCTCCCTTTCTTTCTTTCTCTTTATTTCCTTCTCTCTCTTTTTCTTTCTCTTTCTACATGAATATTATACTTGACTGTTTACATTCACTTGTAGATTTTTATTTTTAGTTAATTAGTCCTAAACTTTTGATTAATAGATTTTTATTATTATTCATAGAAAAACTATAGTGTTATATGTATACTCGGAAAATTTTACTTGTTTTAGTTTTAAGTAACAATAACTGCTTGTAACATCAGACTGATCTCAGCATGACATGAATCACAGGCTGCTTGATCACAAAATCTATTGTGTTCACATATTGCATATATAGATTTTTATAGATTTTTAAATTTTTACTTTTATATTCTGTTATAGATATAGTCTATATATTTCGAGCTATTACATATATTTTGTTGTATTACTCATTCTTAATTAAATAAATATAATATTTTAATTCTCTTTTTGTACCCTATTTATTTGTAATTTGCACATACATATATAGGATGTCCATTTCTTTCTCAGATATGTCTTCTTTCTTTCTCTCCCTTTCTATTTCAGATATGAATTACAAAATTATTATACCCTAATTTACCCTAAACGTTTTAATGTAGGTAATTAAAAGATTATAAAAAAGTTTTTAGAAATGTTAATTATTTACGTTCTAAGGTTGTATATAAAAGTTCTCAAAAAACCTTTTCTAAACGTAATTATAAACGTGCTGAAAACAATGAAATGTCGTTTTTAGGATGTTTTAAAAACATGAAAATGTTTGCTGGGATATGCCTATTTCACGCAGATTCCTTAATAAACGTAAGAATTTTATATGTCACAAGAAAGATAGAAATATAAGCTTCATTCTAAATACCTTACCATGGGTATATTTAAATTTAAAGCGAAGATACGTGTACTTTTATAATAGCCGAGCTCCGACCCCAGACAGATCGATCGACCTAGCAACTCTCTCGCAGAACAATGTTTATTTTACGTGAATTCGTTAATAAACATATGTGTTTTATATGTCTCAAGAAAGGCAGACATATAAGCTTCACATTAAACACTTTACCATAGACATATTTAAAGTTCTAATGAAGATACATGTATTTTAAAAATTACGGAGCTCCCACCCCGTACAAACTGAACGACAGAGCAACTCTCTCTCAGATCAATGTTTATTTCACGTAAATTCATTAATAAACACAAATGTTTTATATGTCTTAAGCAAGTTAGAAATAAGAGCTTCATTTTAAATACATTACAATATACATATTTATAGCTCAAGTGAAGATACATATGTTTTTATAGTAGCGCTCAGTAGCTTGTCGGGCATGGAGTGCAGACGCCTACGCACTTGCCGATATATTGTATAATTAACAAAGATACGCTAATAAAGCCTAAAATCTTATATGCCTCCAGAAAGACCGAGATATGAACATTATTATGATTGCACCAAATGAAATATATCATGTTCGAGAACAAAGATATATCAATTTTAAATTAAGTTTCGACTCTTGCTCGGGCGAGAGAGATGGGGCGACTCTCGCGCCATCTATTGGGGATTCTGTCCACTAAAGACCCAAAGCTACTCAAACCCTCTTAGCATTATTTAGGTAATGAAGTAATATGGTATATATACTCACTATAATGTGGGTGCTGAATGCAGAACATGAGAAAACATATATTTACTCCAAACTAATGTAATTTCATTATGAAATAAGTAAATAAGTAGCATCAAAGGAAGTCGACGGTCCAAGCGTCAATGTTGTGGAGCGACTTATCCAAGATATATCGTTGTTTGGAAAGTGTTTGTTGGCATATCCAGTTGTCGCACTTCTCTGCACAAATTATCACAAATTTAAATTATAATGTTAACAAGTAGAATACATATTTTTAATAAAATCTAACATAACTAGTCAGAAAACATTTAACATTTATTAAAAAATATGTTTGGAAGTTAAATTTATTTATTTTATTTATTTATTTATATATATACAAGAAGGTACATTGGGTTTGTCAGAATACTTTGGAGAGTACAGTATTTACACTCTTGTAAAGCCACTAGTACGCGCAGCGTTTCGGGCAGGTCCTTGATCTAACAGATAATTTTAAGTAGATAATTTCTATCAGAATTGATAAATGACAAAGATACATTGCAAGAGAAAAATGAGATGAGAAAGCTTAGTAAGTATATTAAAGCACATTGTTATATTAAAGCTCTGATTGATTACATTGACAGCTTGATTAGTAATTTAAACAAGATTAATAGACACCATACATCAGATTGACAGCACATATAAGACAGCAATGATCACAATGGTAAAGATGTTCAGACTGGGTACATAAAGATTGGGAGACTGGGTAGCAAAAGATACAGATAAACAAGATTTATAAACACCATACAGCAGATTGGCAGCACATATAAGAAGACAGCAATGATCACAATGGTAAAGATGTTCAAATTGGGAACATAAAGGTTGGGAGATTGGGTAGCAATAGATACAGTGCAATTTTAAGGCAAAAAGTGAAAAACTATGAAGATGAAATTAGATACCTTTTAGTATTGATTTTGAATGATGTAAAAGTTGGACAGCTTTTCAATTCAGTAGGGAGTGAGTTCCATAAACTGGGTACCTTTATTTGCATAGAGTGTTTACACAGATTAAGTTTAACTCTGGGGATATCAAAGAGATATTTATTTCTTGTGTGGTGATAATGGGTCCTATTACATCTGTCCAGGAAGAGTTTCAGAGCAGGATTTGCATTTAAGAACAGGGTTTTGTAAATGTAGTTGACACAAGAGAATTTATGGAGTGAGATTATGTTTAGCTTGTTTAGGGAGTTAAAAAAGGGGGCTGTGTGTTGTCTGAAAGCAGAATTTGATATTATTCTGATAGCAGATTTTTGCTGGGTGATGATGGACTTGAGGTGGTTTGCAGTGGTTGAACCCCATGCACAGATACCATAGTTGAGATAGGGATAGATTAGTGCATAATATAGAGAGATGAGAGCAGAGTTAGGTACATAATATCTGATTTTGGAGAGTATACCAACTGTTTTAGAGACTTTCTTAGTTATGTGTTGTATGTGGGCACTGAAATTGAGTCTCTTGTCTAGGAATAGGCCAAGAAACTTTCCATCATTTTTATTGCTAATGTTTACATTGTCTATCTGAAGCTGAATTGCATTTGTAGATTTGCTTCCAAATAGGATGTAGTAGGTCTTTTCTATGTTAAGTGTTAGTGTGTTGGTTGACATCCATAAGTGGACTTTTTTTAGTTCATTATTAACAACATCATTTAGTGTATGTGGGTTGGGGTTGGAGTAGATGAGGGTAGCATCATCAGCAAACAAAATAGGTTTCAGAATGTTAGACACATTACGCAGACCATTGATGTATATAAGAAATAGAAGAGGCCCCAAGATGCTGCCCTGTGGCACTCCAACGGTTATTGGTAGAATGGGAGAGGTTATATTATTGATGGCTACACATTGGTGTCTATCACTAACTTCAAATCGACTTCATAGGACAATAGTTTTGTTATATATACTCGCTATTCGTTGACATGCGTTCGCTACTTAAACTACCATGTACTGTACTTATGTAAAATCTCCCATGTCTCTTCGCTCATCTCACCGAACCTTACAGGCTCTGTGATATATTGTTTAATTAAGTTGACCAGACCACACACTAGAAGTTGAAGGGACGACGACGTTTCGGTCCGTCCTGGACCATTCTCAAGTCGATTGTGAATGGTCCAGGACGGACCGAAACGTCGTCGTCCCTTCAACTTCTAGTGTGTGGTCTGGTCAACATACTTCAGCCACGTTATTGTGACTCATCGCCTTGTTTAATTAATTGAGATTCACAAATAAAGCTTATAATTGTATATGTTATCAAAAAGGCAGAGCTTAGTTTAGTTCATTTATTATGCACCCCATACCCATCCTATGGGCGATAGTGGAGTGTTACAGAGGCACATAATGGGCTCAGGGACTGAGCCCCACAATTCATATAGCCAAGCAAGTTATAATCTTGATAAGCTAGTTACAAAAGTCAATGCACATTGTCACATCAACAATGGGCTCGAGACCGACCACAAGTACAGTTTATAATTTAAGCAACTGACATATATGGAGGGCTAGTGTCACAATTGATATGTTTATCCTACACATAACCCCCTCTCCCCCATCAAATGGGTAGCGGTGGATAGGTTACAATCAAGTCGTTTTTTGCGTTTTATTCAGAGATTAGATCTTATTGGGTGAGGAAAGATATTCATATTTTAAAGAAGGCTTCTTGGCTGATGCTCTCCATTGATGGAAAATATACAACCTTTTGAAAATCAATGTTAGTTTGATCTAGATATTGTAATTAACGAAAGTATTTGTCATCAGAAAGGTAGACATATAGGCTACATTTAAAATCCTTTGTCATAAATATAACTGAAGTGAAAACGAAGATATATGCTTTTTGATAGTTACTTGATGGCTAGCTCTGAGAGTGTGAAGCCCTGCACACCAGCCAATAAATTGTATAATTAGTTTCCATATATTTTAATTAATCTTAAAAATCTATATGTCAGAAGAAAGGAAGATGTAGCCGTTAATGTGACAACATTTAAAAATATATATATCTTAAGTTAAATAAATAATACCACCTTATCGCCTGTGTCCGGACACATGAAAACTACCTAGGTATCAGTATCCAGCCAGGCGGGGATCACAGGCTGCACAATACTGATAAATTATGTAATGCACTACTTGTGGTCGATCTCGAACCCATTTATGATGTAACGACTTATAGTGAATTTTGTAACTAGCTCATCAAGATTGTAACTTGCTTAGCTAAATGAATTGTGGGGTTCGGTCCATTCATTTTCTTTCTTTATTATGCACCCCATAATACCCATCCCGTGGGCGGTGGTGTAAAGGTTTACAGAGGCACATAATCGGTTCAGGAACTGAACCCTCTAGTTCGTTCAGCGAAGCAAATAACAATCTTTTGACGCTAGTTACAAAATTATTAATGTACACATACTTATGCATACATGTACATATACATATATACATACACATGCATATTTAATCACCCACACAAATACACACATCAGTAATCTTGTGTATCACAAGTGATTCAACAAGAGGCTCACAACAGTCACTATACAAGGCACTTTACATCTATGAAGAGTCGCACAGTTACTAGTCTTGCTCCACACCCACCCAACTGGGCGGCAGCTTTACAGTCATGTGCTCCACACCCACCCAACTGGGCGGCAGCTTTACAGTCATGTGCTCCACACCCACCCAACTGGGCGGCAGCTTTACAGTCATGTGCTCCACACCCACCCAACTGGGCGGCAGCTTTACAGTCATGTGCTCCACACCCACCCAACTGGGCGGCAGCTTTACAGTCATGTGCTCCACACCCACCCAACTGGGCGGCAGCTTTACAGTCATGTGCTCCACACCCACCCAACTGGGCGGCAGCTTTACAGTCATGTGCTCCATACCCACCCAACTGGGCGGCAGCTTTACAGTCATGTGCTCCACACCCACCCAACTGGGCGGCAGCTTTACAGTCATGTGCTCCACACCCACCCAACTGGGTGGCAGTTTTACAGTTACCTGGTGTTATTCTTCACCTATATCTTTTTCTGGTTTATCCCTATTTACATTATGCAGTTAAGGTTTCGTCGCCATACTGTAGTTTTAAGTTTAGTTAATTTATCACATCATGGGTTCAGGGACTGAACACACAATTTATTTATCTAAGCAAGTTACAATCTTGAGGAGCTAGCCACAAAATTCATAACACATCGTCACATCAACAACATGGGTTCGAGATCGACCACAAGTACAGTTTCTAAATTAAGAAAATGCCATATGTGGGGAGCTAGTGTCACAATTGATATGTTTGTCCTGCACATTTCCACAGTAGTTTGCTTGGGTTCTTTTAATTATCTTAGATATCATTGAAGAGAACCTCCTAGGTACTATACTGTATATATGCTGGTGAGAAGTATAATTATCCTGAGAAATCGTGTAAATTATGTTGTACGAGTGCTTCCAGTTAAGTAACATAGTTCATTTGTGTGCGCGTGCTTGAAGAGGAAATGTTATCCCCCCCCCCTCCCCATTGTAAATATTTGTGGGTTTCAGACCATACGGCCGCGGCTTACCCTCGCCGCGGTCGAGGGTAAGAACACCGGATGTATACCCAGTATTACAAGTAAACATTAGCAATAACAATTATGGAAAGTTCCTTCACCTATACATAGAGAAGAGACTGAACTTCAGCACCCACATACAACACATAAAGGGGATGCTCTGAGAGAGAGAGAGAGAGTGAGAGTAAAAATGTCCACTGAGGTCTGATTAAGTCCTTTTGGGGACCTTAATCATTAGGACGTCCAATGATTAACGCAAAGTGAGGCGTATTCAGATGGCATATTGACAACATTCAGCATATCTCATACTGACCTAGTAGTACTTGGTGCACAAATACCTTTTCCAAAGGAATCACAAAACATAATTAAACACAACTGTACTGTACAGTGTTATATATTTATTTCAGTTTGAACAATTTTTAACACTAAAGGATAAATCCTTTAATTGGTTGAAATTGGTTTTAATATTCGAAATCTAATTTGTTGATGTTAAATAATATAAGGTTCAAATTTATTAAGATACATACTTTAAAAACTATTTCTATTTGAAATTTAAATAACATAAAAAGAGTACAGAATATAACAAATACCGACTATATAAAAGACCTGACACTTGCAGCACTTAATTATGCTATTGTAACACATTGAAAGTATAACATTATTTGATTCAGCAAAGCATTTGGTAAAGTTATAATAATAATAATAATAATAATAATAATGTATTAATTATTTTAAATTATAATTCACAACTTGCTAGCGCACAAGAAACAAATCCACGAATCATCATTACATTCTGTAACACCTACACATGATCCATGGTGCCAAATATTGCAACGGTCACAGCATACCATCAGCTTCAAATCATTTGGCTTTCTGCAAATGCAGTACACTTCCATCGAGCATGACCGGATGATTCGTTTTCTTCTCAGTGTCAGAGCTGCAGGGAATGAGATGAGACACTTTCCTTTGAAGTTCTCTTGTAGATGTTGTCTCATATTCTGCACATCATACGAGGTTCACCGGATCTACACCACTTGCAAGTGATGCAGCAAACACCACAGCATATACCCCACTCATACTTGAGTCCCTGTGTCTGCTGACATTCATTATATTGCTTATCAGCTTATCATCCAAGACATTTTCAAGAGGAAACTAGATTTATTACTCCAAGGAGTGCCGGACCAACCGGGCTGTGGTGGGTATGTGGGCCTGCGGGCCGCTCCAAGCAACAGCCTGGTGGACCAAACTCTCACAAGTCAAGCCTGGCCTCGGGCCGGGCTTGGGGAGTAGAAGAACTCCCAGAACCCCATCAACCAGGTATCAACCAGGTATCCTGGCAGTTAGCAAGAGCATACAAGATAACTTCAGTAGATTTGGATGGTAATTTATGCCTGGTGTCGTATATGTTAATTTGTCCCGTTACTCTAATGTTGGAAACGGTGGCCCAGTGACATCCATCAACTTGGATAATTTGAATAAATTCACCAATTGTAACTGGCCAGGAGAGGTCCCGCTACAACGCTGGGTCATGAAGGCCTTCTACGCTTGGCACAGTTTGTTTGATGAGGTCACATGCAGATTTTATATGAAGGTCAGAGAGCTGTACATTTGTTCCAATGTTCATTATCTCGTCATCTGTTAAATAATTTAACATTGTCGAATGTGAAGCACTGTTATCACTCTCCTTATTGTTGCATTGGTGTGAGGAGTGGCAGTGATTGGTGCAGTTTATTTTTTTTTTAAATAGGGACATATATTTGTACTGCAGATACCAGTACAGTTGCACCGTTTCTTTATATATTTTATACTTGGGTTAGCAAGGCGAGACGCTTCTCTTAACGTGATACTGTTGGTATCAAACAGAAATAGTTTTTAAAGTATGTATCTTAATAAATTTGAACCTTATATTATTTAACATCAACAAATTAGATTTCGAATGTTAAAACCAATTTCAACCAATTAAAGGATTTATCCTTTAATGTTAAAAATTGGTCAAACTGAAATAAATATATAACACTGTACGGTACAGTTGTGTTTGCCTGCCACAGCCTGCCACAGCCTTGAGAGCACGGAGCCTCTCTCTACATTGGCGACCCAGTCTGGCTAAAACATTGCGGTACAGTAGAACCTCAAGACCAAGGTATTTGTATCTGGTAACATAGTCGAGCAGAGAGCCATCATCCAACTGCATTTTGCGAACGGCCCCACCCCGTCTGGGTGGGTGTCGGTTCAAGATCTTTGTTTTCTCTACTGAGATGACTAATCATAGTTCCTGACATGTGTACAATACAGAGTTCAGAACATTTTGGGTGTTGGTATACCCATTGGTGTGGATCAGTATATCATCCACATAGCTAATGATGTGTTCGCTGGACCTTCTAGTTACTAAGTTTAAAAGTGCATTGATTAACACATTGAACAGAGTACGACTGAGGACACCTCCCTGTGGAGTGCCAAGTTCAAAATTACTCGTTACACGCCTATGCCCTTGGAACAGTACAGAAGACTTCCTGTTGGATAGATAGCCTCTTATCCACCGTAGAAGCCATCCTCCTACATTCATTTTAGCAAGTTCTCTCAGAATGACGTGTGGGTTAGCAATGTCAAAGGCTGACTTAAGATCTAGGAAAGTGGTATATGACCTATCAGTATGCAGGGTGAGGAATGTGGTAATACAGTGATGTACACTTTTTCCATGCGTAAAGCCATATATCTGGGGAGACAACATATTATTAATTTTGTAAAGGAGACGGTTGAGAACATCCTCTCAAGACACTTATAGAGACAACTAGTGAGGGAGATTGGGCGAAAAGCACTCGGCTGGTGAGGTTTAGGAATGGGAATAATAACACTGTTGGTCCATGACTTAGGAAGCTCCCCAGTTACATAGCTCATATTATACAATTGAAGCAAGGGATTCCCTGGAACTAACAGAAGCATATGCAGTATGCCGTAAGTAACTCCATCCTCCCCGGGCGATGTAGCTTTGCCTTTATGCAGAGCAGAATCTAGTTCGTATTCAGTAAAAAACATGTCACAGTCATCCTCTTGATGACGCATAAAGTCAAGGAGCCTTGCCCTATCAGTATATCTATTATTTAATTCATTCTGTGAGGGTAGAGGAAGACTGTCAAAGCTGGAAGTCGTGGCCCAAGCATCAACAAGCTCATTTGCTCTGTGCAGAGGATTAGGGTACGAGATCTCTGCAGCATTTTTCCCTTTGATCTTGTTGATATCCTTCCATGCTCGACTTAGTGGCGTGTGAGAATTGAGACCACGGACAAAAGTTTCCCAGTCTGTCTGCCTCAGCTCCACCATACGTTCCCTGGCCTTAGCCAGAGCCGCTTGAAAGAGCCGAAGCATTTCAGCAGTGCGGGTCCTTCTATAAGCTGGTCCAATTATTCTGGCAGTGCGTTTTAGTGCATGCAATTTAGAATCATTATAATAAGCATAAGTGCTATGACCATTGTAATTTGGGTTACGTGGCCTGGACGATGGATCAAGTGTTTCTATAAACTGGTTGATAGTATCTGTGAGCTCATTGTTAAAATCTTCAACTGATGAAGGCTCAGATGAACTGCACCAATCTGACACATGGGCAACAAAATTGTCTCGTTGATCGATGGACACAGCCAGCCTCTTCCGCTTGAACACTCCACCAGGGAGGATAGAACTTCCAATGCTTACAGTGGCTAATATGGCCAGATGATCAGACGCCATAACTGGCACTATTGACGAGGCGCACACGGTGTGGGAGACGTTGAAACCGAGACATAGATCAAGAATACCCCCGTAGATATTCGTCGGTTCAAGGTCACCCACAATCTGTGCATCATCGTGGCTACCTAATAGTGACAACAGTTGGTTGCTGTTACGATTATTGAACTGCGAATTACCAATATGCCTATGCCTAGCGTAATAATCACCTATAATGATGGTAGGCACAGTCTGAATGCAGATAGGAAGGTCAGCATAATTAAAGTTACAAGGAGTTGATTATTTAGTACATAGTTGTTTTTCTTTTTAATTGGATGATAGAGGAGGAGTCTTTAATGTGATTGGGAATACATACACACATACATACATACATACATACATACATACATACATACATACATACATACATACATACATACATACATACATACATACATACATACATACATACATACATACATACATACATACATACATACATACATACATACATACATACATACATACATTCATACATACATACATACATTCATACATACATACATACATACACGTCCAGTCAGCATATAGCTATTTCGGGACAAAATCCAATACAGTTTATATTGGTGAGACGCCACTGTGATGAGTTTAAATATCACAGCAACTGTAGGTTAATGTGTGACATAGGTGAGGT
This sequence comes from Procambarus clarkii, assembly GCF_040958095.1. NCBI lineage: Eukaryota > Metazoa > Arthropoda > Malacostraca > Decapoda > Cambaridae > Procambarus > Procambarus clarkii. Next base: position 15,968,967 of record NC_091213.1, read on the forward strand.
TAGATGAGGCATCTACAAGCATCAGCTGGAGGCTGATGGAGTGTTGTGGAGGCTGCTGGTACTATACCCAGATGTTGGAGGGTGGATTTGACTCTCCCACCCTCCCTCGCCCCCCACATTGACCGCAGAACGTGTAAGGTTACTTTTCACTCTCGCTTACCAAGGGTATACCCCCCCCCCCCCCCAACACACACACATGCATCAGATTCTTAACTTACAATATTTATGATTTACCAATTTATGTTACAACACTGACTCTCAATTTCACAATATTGTATAAACTTTGATGAATCGCACGTCTATGGGTCATCCAATAATGCTAGCAGACTTCTAGATGTTACCACTGCTAGGTTTAGGCTCGGCTACAAGTACCTCTGGGAATTTGTAACATCTGATGATGTAGATTTGACTAAATTTATACTCTGTCAGCAGAACTATTCGCATACTTTGCGTCATTATATAATGGAATGCGAAAAAATCGCGGAATTTAAAGATAACAACATATGGAGAGCAGTAAATAAAGTCAGGGGTTGTAAGACCAAATTCATTGCTCACTCAGATCCAGGGAAAGTTGCTAATGAGTTAGTAGATAAATGGGCAAGTGCTGCTGGTATGGAGTCCTTACCTGCAGATACGAGAGTCACCATTGAGTCATGGGAAAATATTAGAAATGGAGTAACTTTATGTGCCTTAAATACAAGATCTATAACATGCACTGAGATAACCCACGATGAGCTACTGGATGCTATAAAAAGTGGCAGTTCCACTGCTCCGGGAAAAGATGGAGTAACGTATGACATACTTAATTATTTAGCCGGTATGAAACCTAATCCCTTACTTGATTTGTTTAATATGAGTTATAGAGAGGGAAAGTTACCAAGAAAATGGAAAGAGGCTGTCATCATTCCTATCCCTAAGTCAAACGGAGGCTACAGACCTGTCTCCTTAATATCCTGCTTTTGTAAAATGATGGAAAGGATTTTGTTAAATAGGCTACTCTACCTTGTAGGTGATAACATGTCCAGTAATCTCTTTGGTTTTATCAAAGGCAAAAGTACTGCGGATTGTCTCTTAAAGTGCTTGTCTAATGTGGATGACAATTGTAGAGTTTTTGTTGATCTACAAGGAGCGTTTGATAAAGCCAATGGGGAAGTAATCTTATACGAATTAGCCAATCTGGGAATAACAGGGAGATTGCTACACTGGATAAGGGATTATCTACAAGGCAGAAAAGGTCAGGTGTATTACCAGGGATACATGTCTGAGGAACGGAGGTTTCAGTTAGGTACCCCACAAGGGGGAGTATTAAGTCCCACCTTATTCAATGTATTAATGAACAGATTAGCATCAGAGATGTATCCTCCAGGGGTCACGACGATCATATATGCTGATGACATTCTTATACAAGGCACTTCTGGGAACAAAATTCAAGATGCTCTTAACATACTTGGTACAACCTGTCACAAGTTAGGCTTAGTTATAAATGCAGATAAAACCAAATACGAGTATAGGAAACGAAGAAATATAACACTTACTCTAAATGGTGTGGAACTGAGCCGTGTACAGAAGTACAAGTATCTGGGCATGTATGTTGGATACACATGTGAGAGTAAAAATGCTGAAATAAATCATATCAGCACCTTATGTAAAGCCCGTCTGCATCCTCTAAAAGCACTGGCTTTTTCTGGTAAAGGTGTTGGGGTACCTATCTTGCGGATGTTATACATAAGCACTGTTCGATCCCTGATAGACTACGCAGCACCCGTATTGTCTTACACAGGCCAAGGCAGAATTCAAAAAATAGAGCTGATACAGAACGAGGCTATGAGGATTATTCTTGGATGTCAAAGAAATGCAATGATTGAAATAATGAGAATGGAATTAAATTTACAGAGTGTGTGTGATAGAGTCCGTGACATTAACACTAGAGTATCTATTCGTTTCATGCGGAGAAAAGGAGGGGATAAGCTGTTTGAGAGCGTTCAGACCTGCTTGAGTGACGTACACACTTCCAGGAAACTGAGGGAGACACGCTATACGAGAGGATTAGCTCATGACCTCAGGGAATACGACGTACTTGACTGCTGTAAACCCTCTCGACAGTGTAATATGTCTGCTCCCTGGATAGTACAGAAAATAGACGTCGAAATTGTACCCCTCAAGGTGAAAAAGATTCATCATGAACCGGGACAATTACGGTGTTTGTATGGAAGCATGATATCTCGGTTACCAAGAGGCAACAGTTTACATGTATATTGCGACGGGTCGGTGGCGGAAGATGGCAGGGCAGGGTGTGGTGTCCTAATAAGGGATTATACGGAGTTTGGGACTGTGGACAGGATAATTGAACTCCGGCTTAGTAATTATATATCATCCACACAAGCTGAACTGCAGGCCATTCTGGCGTGTTTGGAGGAAGTACGTCATGACGACAAAAATGTTTTTGTATTTGTCGATAGCCGAGGAGCACTGGAGTCCTTAAACAGTCGAAACCCAGTCTTCATGTCTATAGTGGAGGACTGTAAGAGAAGAATAACTGAGATACAGCTGAAAGGTTATAGTGTGAAATTCATGTGGATTCCGTCTCATGTTGGAATAGTGCTCAACGAGGTGGCGGATGACTTGGCCAAACGTGCCACATCAAAACCACAAGTTGACATTGACTGTGAATTCACAATGAGACAAATAAGAAGCAAAATCAGAAATATTCAGGCACAGGCGGGAGTGGAGAGGAGAGAGATAATGTATGAGAGAAGTCAAACCATGCAACACTACATGTATGTGAGTCAAAACACCCATTTCACTTATGGTAAAAGGAGAAATGCTTGGAGTGACTCTGTGTACATGCGGCTCAGGCTTGGGTACAAATATTACTGGGAATATGGGATAGATGTTCATGGTAATGACACGAAGTGTAAACTATGTGGTATGTTAAGGTCTCACACCCTTGCCCATTATATTCTTGATTGTCCGTTGATTAATGTATATAGAAACACTGAGATAAGGACTGTTCCTGAACAAATAGCCTGGATGTGTCACAACGGAAAGGTTGATGATATTCTTGAGAGATATAAGAATTTTGCACCAAGATTGTAATATTTTGTTGAATTATCTGCAGGTGTCTTGCAAATTGTCTATACAGTATACCTAGGTCATAAAAGTATTTGTGTGTACGTCTGATAACATACTACTTGTGAGGGAGGAAATGTATATTTTTACCTCTCAGAATGTTTGGTAATGTGTTTATTTGTAATGTGTGTCTATGTATATATTAACACGTTGTACTGAATGGGGTGAGAATAGCTTGAGCTACCTCATCCCTTTGTGTGTATTTTACCTCAATAAACTTATTTCAATTTCAATTTCAATTCAATCAATAGTGTCCATGAAATGTGTATAAGTACTTCATTCATAATGATGTGCTGCCCGAAATCTTAGCGAAGTATCCAAAATTTGCTTACTGTAGGTAATGCATGCACATGACTGTAAAGCTGCCGCCCAGTTGGGTGGGTGTGGAGCACATGACTGTAAAGCTGCCACCCAGTTGGGTATGTGTGCAGCACATGACTGTAAAGCTGCCGCCCAGTTGGGTAAGTATGCAGCAAATGACTGTAAAGCTGCCGCCCAGTTGGGTGGGTGTGGAGCAAGACTAGTAACTGCGACTCCTCATAGACGTAAAGTGCCTTTTATAGTGACTGTTGTGAGCCTTTTGTTGAATTACTTGTGACAAAAGATTACTGATGTGTGTATTTGTTTGGTTGATTAAATATGTATGTGTATGTATATATGTATACGTATGTATATGTACATGTATGTGTACATTAATAATTTTGTAACTAGCGTCAAAAGATTGTTATTTGCTTAGCTAAACGAACTAGAGGGTTCAGTTCCTGAACCGATTATGTGCCTCTGTAATCCTTTACATCACCGCCCACGGAATGGGTATTATGGGGTGCATAATAAAGAAAGAAAATGAATGGACCGAACCCCACAATTCATTTAGCTAAGCAAGTTACAATCTTGATGAGCTAGTTACAAAATTCACTATAAGTCGTCACATCATAAATGGGTTCGAGATCGACCACAAGTAGTGCATTACATAATTTATCAGTATTGTGCAGCCTGTGATCCCCGCCTGGCTGGATACTGATACCTAGGTAGTTTTCATGTGTCCGGACACAGGCGATAAGGTGGTATTATTTATTTAACTTAAGATATATATATTTTTAAATGTTGTCACATTAACGGCTACATCTTCCTTTCTTCTGACATATAGATTTTTAAGATTAATTAAAATATATGGAAACTAATTATACAATTTATTGGCTGGTGTGCAGGGCTTCACACTCTCAGAGCTAGCCATCAAGTAACTATCAAAACGCATATATCTTCGTTTTCACTTCAGTTATATTTATAACAAAGGATTTTAAATGTAGCCTATATTTCTACCTTTCTGATGACATAAATACTTTCGTTAATTACAATATCTAGATCAAACTAACATTGATTTTCAAAAGGTTGTATATTTTCCATCAATGGAGAGCATCAGCCAAGAAGCCTTCTTTAAAATATGAATATCTTTCCTCACCCAATAAGATCTAATCTCTGAATAAAACGCAAAAAACGACTTGATTGTAACCTATCCACCGCTGCCCATTTGAAGGGGAGAGGAGGTTATGTGTAGGATAAACATATCAATTGTGACACTAGCCCTCCATATATGTCAGTTGCTTAAATTATAAACTGTACTTGTGGTCGGTCTCGAGCCCATTGTTGATGTGACAATGTGCATTGACTTTTGTAACTAGCTTATCAAGATTATAACTTGCTTGGCTATATGAATTGTGGGGCTCAGTCCCTGAGCCCATTATGTGCCTCTGTAACACTCCACTATCGCCCATAGGATGGGTATGGGGTGCATAATAAATGAACTAAACTAAGCTCTGCCTTTTTGATAACATATACAATTATAAGCTTTATTTGTGAATCTCAATTAATTAAACAAAATATCACAGAGTCTGTAGGGTTCGGTGAGATGAGCGAAGAGACATGGGAGATTTTACATAAGTACAGTACATGGTAGTTTAGGTAACGAACGCATGTCAACGAATAACGAGTATATATTTATTTATTTTTTTGTAATATAACAACACTGTTGTCCTATGAAGTCGATTTAACTTCCAAACATATATTTTTAATAAATGTTAAATGTTTTCTGGCTAGTTATGTTAGATTTTATTAAAAATATGTATTCTACTTGTTAACATTATAATTTAAATTTGTGATAATTTGTGCAGAGAAGTGCGACAACTGGATATGCCAACAAACACTTTCCAAACAACGATATATCTTGGATAAGTCGCTCCACAACATTGACGCTTGGACCGTCGACTTCCTTTGATGCTACTTATTTACTTATTTCATAATGAAATTATATTAGTTTGGAGTAAATATATGTTTTCTCATGTTCTGCATTCAACACTCACATTATAGTGAGTATATATACCATATTACTTCATTACCTAAATAATGCTAAGAGGGTTTGAGTAGCTTTGGGTCTTTAGTGGACAGAATCCCCAATAGATGGCGCGAGAGTCGCCCCATCTCTCTCGCCCGAGCAAGAGTCGAAACTTAATTTAAAATTGATATATCTTTGTTCTCGAACATGATATATTTCATTTGGTGCAATCATAATAATGTTCATATCTCGGTCTTTCTGGAGGCATATAAGATTTTAGGCTTTATTAGCGTATCTTTGTTAAGTATACAATATATCGGCAAGTGCGTAGGCGTCTGCACTCCATGCCCGACAAGCTACTGAGCGCTACTATAAAAACATATGTATCTTCACTTGAGCTATAAATATGTATATTGTAATGTATTTAAAATGAAGCTCTTATTTCTAACTTGCTTAAGACATATAAAACATTTGTGTTTATTAACGAATTTACGTGAAATAAACATTGATCTGAGAGAGAGTTGCTCTGTCGTTCAGTCTGTACGGGGTGGGAGCTCCGTAATTTTTAAAATACATGTATCTTCATTAGAACTTTAAATATGTCTATGGTAAAGTGTTTAAAGTGAAGCTTATATGTCTGCCTTTCTTGAGACATATAAAACATATATGTTTATTAACGAATTCACGTGAAATAAACATTGTTCTGAGAGAAAGCAAATCATCAAATGCAATTCAGCTACAGATAGACAACATTAACATCAGTAATAAAAATGATGGCAAGTTTCTTGGCCTATTCCTAGACAAGAGACTCAACTACAGCACCCACATTCAACACATAACTAAGAAAGTCTCTAAGACAGTTGGTATACTCTCCAAAATCAGATATTATGTTCCTAACTCTGCTCTCCTCTCACTATATTATGCACTAATCTACCCCTATCTTAATTATGGTATCTGTGCATGGGGGTCTACCACTGCAAACCACCTTAAGCCCATCATCACACAGCAAAAATCTGCTATCAGAATAATAATTAACTCTGCTTTCAGACAACACTCAGCTCCCTTGTTTAAATCCCTAAACTTGCTAAATATTAACTCCCTCCACACATTCTCTTGTGTCAACTACGCTTACAAAATCCTGTTCTTAAATGCAGACCATGCTCTGAAACTCTCCCTGGACAGATGTAATAGGACCCATTATCACCACACCAGAAATAAATATCTCTTTGATATCCCCAGGGTCAAACTTAATCTGTGTAAACACTCTATGCAAATTAAGGGACCTATATGTATAGTCTATGGAACTCACTCCCTAGTGAATTGAAAAACTGTAAAACTTTTGCCTTATTTAAAAGCAAAACCAAAAAGTACCTAATTTCATCTTCTTAGTTTCCTACACTGAGCTTTAAATTTGCCCTGTACCTAGTGTTACCCAATCTCCTAATTTTTATGTAGTATCAAACAACCTTATCATTGTGTTCATTGCTGTCTTCTTTTATGTGCTAGCCATATGCTGGATTGTGACTACCAATTTTTGTCAACTACCATTCAAGCTGTCATTGCAATCAATCTTATATTGTTTCTGCTGTATTGTGCCTACCAATTTTTGTCAACTACCATTCAAGCTGTCATTGCAATCAATCTTAGCTACCTATGTGCTTTAATATACTGTACCTACAATTTTCTCTCATTTTATTTTTTTCATTCCACGTAACTGTTATCATTTTTTTGTCTATAAATTTTGAAAGCATTTACCTTCTTAAAATTTTCTTAGATTAAGGACCTGCCCGAAACGCTGCACGTACTAGTGGCTTTACAAGACTGTAATTACCATATTATGTATCCTCACATTCCCAATGTACATTCTTGTATATACATAAATAAATAAATAAATAAATAAAGAGTTGCTAGGTCGATCGATGTGTCCGGGGTCGGAGCTCGGCTATTATAAAAATACACGTATCTTCGCTTTAAATTTAAATATACCCATGGTAAGGTATTTAGAATGAAGCTTTTATTTCTATCTTTCTTGTGACATATAAAACTCTTACGTTTATTAAGAAATCTGCATGAAATAGGCATGGTTCTGAGATGAATGCTGCGGTTTTCGAGCTCGACGCGCGACAATGGACGCCATGCACATCCAGTGGGTGTTATTGGACCCCATACCCATTCTATGGGTGGTTGGAGCCCCATACTCATTCTATGGGTGGTTGGAGCCCCATACCCATCCTGTGGGTTGTAGTGGACGCCATACTCATCCTGTGGGTGGTATTGGACCCCATACCCTTCCTGTGGGTGGATGTGGTCCCCATACTCATCCTGTGGGTGGATGTGACCCTCATACCCATCCTGTGGGTGGTATTGGACCCCTTACCCACTTAACAGGTGGTAGTGGACAATATACCCATCCTAGCTATAGTTGGTATAGTAGACACAATAATATCCTGTTTGCAGTAGTTTACCCCATAGACATTCCAACGTAACATCGTTTTCTGTTAGCGTTCCTACAAAACATCCTTTAAAGATTTGTAAAGCACAAACTATGGTATATAATATTGATTGACGAAGGACTGTTATTCTATGTAATAATTTTTAGTGCTTATTATAATTTACTAAGAACAACTAATATTTCTCAAAACAAAACTGCGAGCCTTCAATAGGAAGTAGCTGATCTGTAATATTCTAAGAGCATGGACAATAGTAGGTAAATTTCACAACCCATGTGGGATCTGAAAACTACAATTTTCCTTATAATTGAACCAATCACGACTATTCTGCTATCTAGGTTGACGGACGGGTACTGTGAAACGTAAATTGGTACGTGAGGAAGAGTTTGGGTTTTGGAAAAAAAGTAACTGGGAATATATCACATATTTACTAAGTCATATTCAACATATTGACTTTAAGCATTAAGTCATATATGTGCTGTCTTGTGTGAGAACGGGTTGAACAAAATACATATTCACCCTTGCTCATGTTGCTTTTTTCACATACAGAACTTACACAAATACACAATTTGCAAAAAATACAGTTGCATCAGTTCCACTTCAGCAATTAAAACACAACTTACAAAGATACACCATTTGCACAAAAATTATTATTAATCATGGACAATTAATACACAACTTGAGTAATTAATGCACATTTTTTCACAATTAATACTTCCAAACTTGCTATATAATTGAACAATGCCATTCAATACACAACAGGTGCAAATACACAATTCCACCATATATTATTACACGACATGCGCAATTAATACTCACCTTGCACAATTATTACACATCTTTCATGATTATTACACAACTTGCATAAATACAATCAAATACATATCCAGCACAAATACATGCAATTCATAACTGCCCCAAATATATAAAATACAGAGCTATCACAAATACACAATTCACACAAATACACTTACAACATATACACAATTAATACACGACTTGCACAAATATAATCAATACACAACTAGCACAAATATGAACAATATATTACTGGCACATATACATTAAATACACAACTACACAATTTCACAAATACACTTTCAAAACATATACAATTAATATGCAACTTGCACAAACAATACACAATTTGGGGGAATATAATCAATGTATAACTGTAATCATCATACAACTTATGCAAAATACTAACAATACATAGCCAGCACAATTTATACACAACTTGCACAATTATAATCATTGTGCTATTGTACAAATCCAATCGCACCCAACTTGGTCAAACAATAATCAATTTTCATAATATTTTCTACGTATGTTCAGGACATCATTTATAATATGCTTACTTTAACTATGTCCCCAAAAATCTCAGAATTTCGCATATATGAATAATACATCTGACATCCTATGAGCTCAATAAAAAAAAGCACATGCATTTATCATAAATGTTTCAACATTATTAGTGCTAAACTATTCATCTAGTCCATTGTTTTTAATGCCCCCTTGTTACAGCCTCTCCAATCACGTCATCCATATTTATCTAGACAAACCATCCAGCAGACTTATTGGTTCTAGCTTTGCTTATGTTCGGTTAGGACAGGTGGGGGTTAGGTGGAGTCAGTAGTTTCTATGATAATGTAAGCGAATTTACTATATCCTATCAAAATGCAGCCTATTAGAACCGAAATTTATCCAAATCTAGCAAAAATTCAACTTATACTACACAAATTTAACCAAATTCAACCTAGCAAAAGCTATACTAACTAAAAATAAACATCCCATGTCCTCACATACAAGCCTATGTTACCTCTGTACGTCCATTACATAAGTTAGCTATAACTCGAATACAAATAGGTTAATTTACACTCTTTTACAAACAAGCTAGTTCAGTACCCTTAAGATATTATATATCCTACCCTACACAATCTTACCCAACCTTATCTAGCATATTCAAAGCTAGATTTGATTAAGGTTGACAAAATTTATGCTGTCCACCTAAATTTAACTTAATCCAAGATAATATCCATCAAATTTACCCCAATTTTTCGTATCATAGCACAACCAAAGCCCATTTTACCCAAATTTTCACATATTCCATCTAAATTTAATGCATATTTCCAATATCTGACATCTAGTCTTGGCACAACATCCCCAGTTCCCAAGACCATTTCATAGTGCTAGTGCTGTGTCCATCTAGATATTTCCAGTATCTAGGTGTGTTTTCTATCATCAATTCTACCAAACCATAAGAACATAAGAACAAAGGCAACTGCAGAAGGCCTATTGGCCCATACGAGGCAGCTCCTATTTATAACCACCCAATCCCACTCATATACATGTCCAACCCATGCTTGAAACAATCGAGGGACCCCACCTCCACAATGTTACGCGGCAATTGGTTCCACAAATCAACAACCCTGTTACTGAACCAGTATTTACCCAAGTCTTTCCTAAATCTAAACTTATCCAATTTATACCCATTATTTCGTGTTCTGTCTTGTGTTGATACTTTTAATACCCTATTAATATCCCCTTTGTTATCTCCATTCACCCACTTGTAAACCTCTATCATGTCACCCCTAACTCTTCGCCTTTCCAGTGAATGCAACTTAAGCTTTGTTAATCTTTCTTCATATGAAAGATTTCTAATTTGGGGAATTAACTTAGTCATCCTACGCTGGACACGTTCAAGTGAATTTATATCCATTCTATAATATGGCGACCAAAACTGAATTGCATAATCTAAATGGGGCCTAACTAGAGCAAGATATAGCTTGAGAACCACACCAGGTGTCTTGTTACTAACGCTGTGATTAATAAATCCAAGTGTCCGATTTGCCTTATTACGAACATTTATGCATTGATCCTTTTGTTTTAAATTCTTGCTAATCATAACTCCCAGATCCCTTTCGCAATTCGACTTCGCAATCTCAACACCATCTAGCTCGTATCTTGTAACCCTATCATCATTACCTAACCTCAGAACTTTACATTTATCAGCATTAAACTGCATCTGCCAATCCTTCGACCATTTCAAAACCCTATCTAGATCAACTTGAAGTGATAGTGAGTCCTCCTCCGAATTAATTTCCCTACCGATTTTCGTATCATCGGCAAATTTGCAAATGTTGCTACTCAAACCTGAATCTAAATCATTTATATATATTATAAACAACAGAGGTCCCAGGACAGAGCCCTGAGGCACCCCACTTACAACATTTTCCCACTCTGACTTGACTCCATTTATACTAACTCTCTGTTTCCTTTGGTATAGCCATGCCCTAATCCAGCTTAATATAGCACCCCCATTACCATGAGACTCTAACTTTTTAATCAGTCTTTCATGTGGCACTGTATCAAAAGCTTTGCTAAAGTCAAGGTACACAACATCGCAATCCTTACCACTATCAACTGCCTCAACAATGCTAGAATAAAAAGATAACAAATTTGTTAAACATGAACGGCCATTTATAAAACCATGTTGCGACTCAATTATTAATTTATGTTTTTCAAGATGAAGACGAATTTTATTTGCTATTATAGATTCGAGTAACTTTCCCACAATAGACGTTAGGCTAATTGGCCGATAGTTAGACGCAAGTGATCTATCTCCTTTCTTAAAAACTGGTATCACATTAGCAACTTTCCAAAACTCTGGCACTCTGCCTGACTCTATTGATTTATTAAATATGGTAGACAGTGGGTCACAAAGCTCCTCTTTGTATTCTTTAAGCACCCTGGCAAACACTTCATCCGGCCCTGGGGATTTGTTTGGTTTGAGTTTTACTATTTGTTTAAGAACATCCTCCCTGGTAACTGTTAAACTCGTCAACCTGTCCTCGTCCCCACCCACATAGACTTGTTCGGCTGAAGGCATATTGTTAAGTTCCTCTTTAGTAAATACAGATACAAAATAATTATTAAAAATACTACTCATCTCTTCATCACTATCTGTTATTTGACCTGTCTCAGTTTTTAATGGACCTATCCTTTCCCTAGTCTTAGTACGATATAACTGAAAAAACCCTTTAGGATTTGTCTTTGCTTGCCCTGCTATGCGAACTTCATAGTTTCTTTTTGCTCTCCTTATATCTTTTTTAACATTTCTAACCAGTTGTACGAATTCCTGTTCTAAAGTGACCTCCCCATTTTTAATCCTTTTGTACCAAGCTCTCTTTTTACCTATAAGGTTCTTCAAATTCTTTGTTATCCACTTTGGGTCATTGGTATTCGATCTATTCAATTTGTATGGTATACTACGTTCCTGTGCTTTGTTTAGAATATTCTTAAATAAGTTATATATTGAATCCACATCGAAATCCCCATTTACGTCATCTATCGCTGGGTTCATGTCTCGCTCCAAGACCGGCCCCCACCCCATACCCAAGACTTTCCAATCAATTTGACCCAAAAAATTTCTAAGGCTATTAAAATCAGCTTTTCGAAAATCTGGCACTTTAACAAAATTTTCTCCTACAGGTCTATTCCATTCTATGCTAAATCTGATTTCTTTGTGATCACTCTTCCCTAGCTCACTCCCTATTTCGATGTCATTAATTTGTGTTTCCCTGTTAGTTAACACTAAATCTAAAATATTATTTTCCCGTGTTGGTTCCTTAATGTGTTGCGTAAGAAAGCAATCGTCAATTAATTCAATTAAATCTTCTGCTTCACTATTCCCTGTTTTGTTCAACCAGTTTATTCCACTAAAATTAAAGTCACCCATGACGTAAATACTGTTAGATCTAGATGCCCTGGATATTTCATCCCATAGATGCTTTGCTTCCATTCTGTGTAAGTTTGGTGGCCTATATATAACTCCTATTATAATATTATTTGCTTTTTCGTATAATTCTATCCAAATAGTTTCTGTGTGTTGCTCAGTTTTGATTCCCTCTTTGAGACTACATTTCAAATTGTCCCTAACATATATGGCTACTCCCCCTCCTCGTCTAATATATCTATCTGTGTGAAATAGTTTAAATCCATTTATTTGATATTCAGCTAATAGTTCTCTATTTTCTACATTCATCCACGTTTCGGTAAGTGCAATAATATCTATTTTTTCTGTGCAGACAAGAGCATTTAATTCGTTAATTTTATTTCTTAGACTTCTACTGTTAGTATAATATACCCTAAGTGAATTGTTATTTTGAGGCCCTTCTCTTTCCCTGATCATTTTGCCAATTCCTTTCTCCCACAAACACATACTTTTATTACCTCTTTCCTCCAAATCAATTCCCATATCTCTATCAGCTAACAGTTTAAACCCAAACAAACACCTCTAACCACTTCTTCCAACGAGTTCGCAACAGCAACAACCCCAGCTCTCGATAGATGCACCCCATCACGAGCATACATTCCATTTCTTCCATAGAAGTGTTCCCAGTTGTCTATGAAAGATATTGCATTTGATTTGCAATATCTTTCCAGCCGGCAATTGACACCAAGTGCCCTCGATATCCATTCATTTCCTACTCCCTTTCTTGGAAGAATGCCACATATGATCGGGATTCCTCCCTTGCTCCTAACTAATTCAATGGCTGTCCTGAATCTCTGTATTAGTTCCTCACTCCTAACTCGTCCAACATCATTACCCCCTGCACTAATACAAATAATGGGTTTGTTTCCATTTCCTGTCATAATATCATTCATGTTTCCAACACTATCACCAATTCCAGCTCCCGGATAGCAAACCCTTAATCTGTTTCCCCTATCTCTGGCACAAAACGTTCTGTCTAAATACCTCACCTGGGAATCTCCCACAACCAAAATTCGCTTCGATTCTTCCTTTTCCTTTCGAGCAGTTTGAGGGACCTGCGCTTCAATGCTCCTCGTTACTTTGTCTTTGCCACCTCGTTGAACAACAGGTTCAACACAGCACTCGTCCTCTAATACGTCAAATGCGTTAAAAGTCCTTAGGTGTAGGCTATTAGTTGTCGGTTTTGCCAAGGTCTTCTTAAGACCCCTGTCTTTCACAACTTGCCAAGACGAGGTCTTCTTATTATTGGTCCCGTCAGTCCTTCTTAATGAGGTCCCGTCAACACTGGCCTCCTCCTTCGTTTCCTCCCGAAGTCGTAGCCGTCGTACCTCCTCCCGCAGGGAATCCATCTCTGCTCTCAGAGCTCCAACCAGACTCACCAAATCTTTTACTAATCCTTCCATTATTGCAATAATAATGTTATTAGAATCGGAGCTCCAGCTAACACAACCTCTCACTGTGAATGCACCTGACTGACTGACCAGACCTAACTTAACTTATCCTAACACACCAAAAGCTAAATTCATCCAAAAGTATCCCGACCAAAACTCTAAATTCTGTTAAATATACCTAAGCACATCACACACAGAGCGTGAGTTAAATATTACAGTTGCTAGTGTTTGCTTCAACCTGTCCTCCAAAAATTGGGAGGTAAATGTAACAGGAATAACTAAGTGCAATTATCTACTATTCATAGCAGTCAGGAATTGTACTTATTTTCACTTAGTATTAAACCGTACTGTTAAATATATTGTGAATATTTGAGTTTACCTGAAATGCTGAATAGAAAAGCACGACCTAACCTAACCTTCTTAGTGTTTGAAGATAAGAATTTTATTGCTTCTTAATTACAATTAGTACTTAACCTATAGCTATATTGATATTACAGTTTTTATATAACTAATAAAACAAAACTAAAATATATCAATAGATTGTAAAATAACTCAGAATATTTTCAAATTTTGTATAAAATCTCTATTGTTTAATAAAAGTGAAAAAGAAATTCCTAATATTTAAAACTTGTAGATAGCAAATTGAACTTGAAAACTTCATCCTAAAATTCTGAGTGTCTTAACAGGAAACTAGGGAGATAAATGTAACAGCCCCATAAGTGCAATTATGTATTATGTATGACAATAGGGAAATGTACTTATTACACTTAGTATTAAACTGTATTGTCAATTCGGAGATGGGTTGTCTGCTTCCAACTTCCATTCCACCCTGGATTACAGCTGATTTTGATAGTAAAATATTATTAGAAGTGTGTGTTGTTACTAGGTATTTTCCTCATATTACCACAACTCTACCACCTTGGACATAACCTCTGATAAAACATATACTAGGAAAGGTGTCGATTTCGAATATATACCTAAATGCCCGTGCCTAACCTAACCTGCGGGGGTTTTTGTTGAATATTTCAACTTCATTGTATAAGAATAAAGGGTTGTGTTTGGGTATAAACCCAAATTACCTGTACCTAACCATATCTGCTTAAATCTTTGTTGAATATTATATCTATATTCTTAGAAGAGTAATGTTTTTTTTATATGAACCTAACTGCCCCTCGCCTAACAAGCTCGGGGGACAGTATGGTGCTTCTTAAAGCACCCCCCGAGCTTAAAGCGGCAGCTAAAAGCCTTCGTGAGAACAAGGAGATAGTTGTCAGGAGAGGTGACAAGTCGCCAATATATGTCATTCTTAAAAAAGACGAATATCTGGCGAAAATGAACATCATACTCTCTGACCAAACTAAGTTCCAAAGGGTAATGAAGGACACTACAGCCGAATTAAAAGCAAAGGTCAACAAACTGATCGAAACTGTGAACGCCAAGAAATCCGGACTCCACCTGCCAAAGATCATTGGGGAATATAAACCTGGATATGCGTATGGAAATGTCAAGACGCACAAGCCTGGAAACCCACTTCGGCCAATCATTAGCCAGATACCCACACCCACGTACAGACTGGCGAAGCGACTCAACGGCCTGCTGACTCCTTATGTTCCTTGCGCCTTCAGCCTGAAGTCTCCAAAGGAATTTGTTGACTTACTGCGGGGCACACGGGCCACAGGGATAAGAGCCTCGTTGGACGTAGAATCGCTGTTTACCAACGTACCTGTGGACGAGACAATCGGAATGATAGCCGACAGAGTGTATCGTGATCCAACCTGAACTCTTCTTGACATACCAAAAAATATTCTGAGGAAACTACTCCAAGCTTGTACTAAAGAGGCACCCTTCTTGAGCCCGGATGGGCACATGTATAAGCAAGTAGATGGGGTCGCCATGGGTTCTCCCCTAGGTGTCCTGTTTGCAAACTTCTACATGGGTACCATCGAGCAAAAAGTCTTAGTCGACATGAACTTGAAACCGGCCATATACTGCAGGTATGTTGACGACATTTTTACACAGGTACCTGATGTCAGACATCTGCAGGAGCTGAAGGAGGCATTTGAGCAGAGTTCCGTGCTGCGTTTCACTTACGAGATGGAAAAGGATGGGAAGCTGCCCTTTCTAGATGTAACAGTCATGGAAAAGGGCAGAGGTTTCCACACTGCAGTCTACACTAAGGAAACAAACATAGGAATGTGCCTAAATGCCAACAGCGACTGCCCAGACAGGTACAAGAGGAGTGTTGTTAACGCATATGTCGACCGTGCTCTCAGCCACAGCTCAGAATGGAAGCAAGTCGACAAAGAACTCTGTAGGGTAAGGCAGGTCCTAGTCAATAACGGCTTCTCCAATGGTTTCGTCGAAGACATCATAAGAAGGAAAGTGAAAAGCCATGCAACCTCTGAAGAGACAACTAACACAACACCTATACCCCCTATTAGACTATTTTACAGGAACTTCTTTTCCACAGCTCATAAAACGGAGGAAAGGGTCCTGAAAGATATTGTTAATAGAAACGTTATCCCTACAGACAAAAATCAGAGGATACAACTGACAATTTACTATAAAACCAGAAAAACGGCCAGCCTACTCATGAGAAACTCTCCAGACACAAAGCAGAACGCTTTAAAAGAGACCAACGTCGTCTATGCCTTCAAATGCCCTCTTGGGGATTGTAAGCTCCAAAAAAAACAGTATATAGGCAAGACAACAACATCTCTTTCTAGGCGTTTAACGATGCATAAGCAACAGGGCTCCATTAAGGAACATATAATCTCTTCCCACAACCAAACCATCGCCAGAGAAATCCTAGTAAACAACACAGAAATCATCGATAGATACAGTGATAGCAGACGGCTTGACGTTTGCGAGGCACTGCACATTAAAAAATCAACACCAGCAATCAACAGCCAATTAATGCACAACTATATTCTACCCACCTCAAGACTCCGCTCCAATATAGAAGCATCAAGAAATATGGACCAATAGGCTTTCTACAATCACTTCTATTCAATACCCATTGTTTCGTTTTCTGTCTTGTGTTGATGAATTTAATACCCTATTAAATACCACCTCACCCCATCCACCTCACTGAAATGTAGATATAAACAAATCGGAGATGTGTAAGTTCTATTTAGTTGTGTATGTGTAACTAAAGTCTTTGAAAATGTAATAAGTTTTACGAAACGCGCTCAAGTGTCGCGTCAGACTAGAAATAAAAATGAATTTTGGAGAATTGATTTTTGAATTACCACCAACAGTGAAAAGAAATGTACGAAAGATTGAGAAAATTCGTGTTAGAATTATTAATCTTACTTTTTCGGTCATATTTAATAAAATATATATATATATATATATATATATATATATATATATATATATATATATATATATATATATATATATATATATATATATATATATATATATATATATATATATATATATATATATATATATATATATATGTATATATATATATATATATATATATATATATATATATATGTATATATATATATATATATGTATATATATATATATATATATATATATATATATATATATATATATATATATATATATATATATATATGTACATATATATTGGTTGTGACAAGTGCTGAGGAGATGTGGTGGTATAGACGGCAGTATGAACCCATCACCCACTGACAGAGTAACTGGACTATTCCTCCTCACCCACTATATCAACATGTCAAGTCATCTTATTGTCACTACGGTGATTCACGTCGGTATAATATAAGAGTGTGTGTGATTGTCTTGATTCAATAGAATATACATTACAACAGGAGCATAAATACCGAGCTCCAAGGTTGTGACCCACACGTATGGAAACAATTTTTATCATATACATAGAAAACTAACTCTGTTACTATGTTAGTCATTAATTTCTTAAGACTGTAGAAATATATAAATAATGGGCTGCAGATCCATGCAGTGCCACACTGCTCTATAACTGTCTCAACTAAATATCACTGCATGATTGATAATTTTTGGATAAATGTGCATACTTTTAAATTAACTACCTTCTTTAATATCTTCAGGGTATGAGCTTCACAAACACTTCACCGATTGTCGTCCCATCACGTAGCAAAAAGGTATGTCGTTCCACCACGTGGCACAAATATATGTTGTCCCACTTCGTGGCACTAAGGAATATCGTCCCACAACGAACCACAAAGGTATGTCGTCCCACCACGTGGCGTAAAGGAATATCGTTCCACCAAGTGGTACAAGCGTATGGCGTCCCACCACGTGGTACAAAGGCATGCTGTCCCACCACGTGGCACAAAGGTACTCCTCTTGCACCACACTGACAGGTAGGTGCAAGAGGAGGTGCACCAGCTGTCCAGTAGAGCAGGTACCACATCCTCTATGAGGTTAGGGTGTAAAGTGAGCGGAGCTTATGTTGTGATGTGGGAGTTGAACTGAGTGTGTGTGTGTGTTCAAACCCCGCCCCCTAGGCCATAGGAGATGTCCAAAATATGTGATAGAGGAAATCACCATCTGTCTATGAGGGTGTGGGCTATGGTGTAAGAGATTAATATGGGCGGGGCTTGTGTTTGTGTATGTGTGTGAGTGTGTGTGTGTGCTCACCTATTTGTGCTTGCGGGGGTTGAGCTTTGGCTCTTTGGTCCCGCCTCTCAACTGTCAATCAACTGGTGTACAGATTCCTGAGCCTACTGGGCTCTATCATATCTACATTTAAAACTGTGTATGGAGTCAGCCTCCACCACATCACTGCCTAATGCATTCCATCCGTTAACTACTCTGACACTAAAAAAGTTCCTTCTAACGTCTCTGTGGCTCATGTGAGTACTCAGTTTCCACCTGTGTCCCCTTGTTCGCGTCCCACCAGTGTTGAATAGTTTATCCTTGTTTACCCGGTCGATTCCTCTGAGGATTTTGTAGGTTGTGATCATGTCTCCCCTTACTCTTCTGTCTTCCAGTGTCGTAAGGTGCATTTCCCGCAGCTTTTCCTCGTAACTCATGCCTCTTAGTTCTGGGACTAGTCTAGTGGCATACCTTTGGACTTTTTCCAGCTTCGTCTTGTGCTTGACAAGGTACGGGCTCCATGCTGGGGCCGCATACTCCAGGATTGGTCTTACATATGTGGTGTACAAGATTCTGAATGATTCCTTACACAGGTTCCTGAACGCTGTTCTGATGTTAGCCAGCCTCGCATATGCCGCAGACGTTATTCTTTTTATGTGGACTTCAGGAGACAGGTTTGGTGTGATATCAACTCCTAGATCTTTCTCTCTGTTCGTTTCATTAAGTACTTCATCTCCTATTCTGTATCCTGTGTTTGGCCTCCTATTTCCACCACCTAGTTTCATTACTTTGCATTTCTCGGGTTGAACTTCAACAGCCATTTGTTGGACCATTCACTCAGTCTGTCTAGGTCATCTTGTAGCCTCCTACTATCGTCCTCAGTTTCAATCCTCCTCATAATTTTTGCAACATCGGCAAACATTGAGAGAAACGATTCTATACCCTCTGGAAGATCATTTACATATATCAGAAACAGTATAGGTCCAAGGACTGACCCCTGCGGTACTCCACTCGTAACGTCTCGCCAATCTGAGACCTCACCCCTCACACTGACTCGTTGTCTCCTGTTACTTAGGTACTCCTGTATCCAACGGAGTACCTTCCCTTTCACTCCAGCCTGCATCTCCAGTTTTTTCACTAGCCTCTTGTGTGGCACTGTGTCAAAGGCTTTCTGACAATCCAAAAATATGCAGTCTGCCCACCCTTCTCTTTCTTGCCTTATTTTTGTTGCCTGGTCGTAGAATTCAAGTAACCCTGTGAGGCAGAACCTGCCATCCCTGAATCCATGTTGATGCTGTGTTACAAAGTTCTTTCGCTCCAGATGTTCCACTAGCTTTCTTCGCACAATCTTCTCCATCAACTTGCATGGTATGCAGGTTAGGGACACTGGTCTGTAATTCAGTGCCTCCTGTCTATCCCCTTTCTTGTATATCGGGACTACGTTAGCTGCTTTCCAAATTTCTGGCAGTTCCCCTGTTGCCAGTGATTTGTTATACACCATGGAGAGCGGGAGGCACTGTTCTTCTGCTCCTTCCTTTAGTATCCAAGGGGAGATTCCATCTGGACCTATAGCCTTTGTCACATCCAATTCTAGTAAACACTTCCTTACTTCCCAACTGGTAATCTCAAACTCTTCCAGTGGTTCCTGGTTAGCTATTCCCTCTCTTATCTCTGGGATTTCTCCTTGCTCCAAGGTGAAGACCTCCTGGAATTTCTTATTCAGTTCCTCACACACTTCCTTGTCGTTTGTAGTGAATCCTTCTGCCCCTAACCTTAATTTCATAACCTGTTCCTTTACTGTTGTTTTTCTCCTGATGTGGCTATGCAGCAATTTAGGCTGAGTCTTTGCCTTGCTTGCGATGTCATTTTCGTATTGTCTTTCTGCCTCTCTTCTCATCCTAACATATTCATTCCTGGCATTCTGGTATCTTTCTCTGCTCTCCAGTGTCCTGTTATTCCTATAGTTTCTCCATGCCCTTTTACTTTGCTGCTTAGCTAGCCTACATCTCTGATTAAACCATGGGTTTCTCATCTTCATTTCACTGTTTTCCTTTTGGACTGGGACAAACTTGTTTGCTGCATCCTTGCATTTTTGCGTGATGTATTCCATCATATCTTGGGCCGTCTTTTCCCTGAGCTCTGTTTCCCATGCTATATCTGCTAGGCATTTTATTATCTCCTCATAGTTTCCCTTTCGGTATGCTAACCTTTTGGTTTCGGTATCCCTTCTCGAGTTCAATAACCCTTCTTCAATCAGGTACTCAAACACCAATACACTGTGGTCGCTCATTCCTACTGGGTCCTCAAAACTGATTTCTCTTATGTCAGAGTCGTTCAGAGTGAAAACCAGGTCGAGTCTCGCTGTGTGTGTGTGTGTGTGTGTGTGTGTGTGTGTGTGTGTGTGTGTGTGTGTGTGTGTGTGTGTGTGTGTGTGTGTGTGTGTGTGTGTGTGTGTGTGTGTGTGTGTGTGTGTGTGTGTACTCACCTAGTTGTACTCACCTAGTTGTGCTTGCGGGGGTTGAGCTCTGGCTCTTTGGTCCCGCCTCTCAACCGTCAATCAACAGGTTTACAGATTCCTGAGCCTATTGGGCTCTATCATATCTACACTTGAAACTGTGTATGGAGTCAGCCTCCACCACAACACTTCCTAATGCATTCCATTTGTCAACCACTATGACACTAAAAAAGTTCTTTCTAATATCTCTGTGGCTCATTTGGGCACTCAGTTTCCACCTGTGTCCCCTTGTGCGTGTTCCCCTTGTGTTAAATAGACTGTCTTTATCTACCCTATCAATTCCCTTGAGAATCTTGAATGTGGTGATCATGTCCCCCCTAACTCTTCTGTCTTCCAGCGAAGTGAGGTTTAATTCCCGTAGTCTCTCCTCGTAGCTCATACCTCTCAGCTTGGGTACTAGTCTGGTGGCAAACCTTTAAACCTTTTCCAGTTTAGTCTTATCCTTGACTAGATATGGACTCCATGCTGGGGCTGCATACTCCAGGATTGACCTGACCTATGTGGTATACAAAGTTCTAAATGATTCTTTACACATGTTTCTGAATGCCGTTCGTATGTTGGCCAGCCTGGCATATGCCGCTGATGTTATCCGCTTGATATGTGCTGCAGGGGACAGGTCTGGCGTGATATCAACCCCCAAGTCTTTTTCCTTCTCTGACTCCTGAAGAATTTCCTCTCCCAGATGATACTTTGTATCTGGCCTCCTGCTCCCTACACCTATCTTCATTACATTACATTTGGTTGGGTTAAACTCTAACAACCATTTGTTCGACCATTCCTTCAGCTTGTCTAGGTCTTCTTGAAGCCTCAAACAGTCCTCTTCTGTTATAATCCTTCTCATAATTTTAGCATCGTCCGCAAACATTGAGAGAAATGAATCGATACCCTCCGGGAGATCATTTACATATATCAGAAACAAGATAGGACCGAGTACAGAGCCCTGTGGGACTCCACTGGTGACTTCACGCCAATCGGAGGTCTCACCCCTCACCGTAACTCTCTGCTTCCTATTGCTTAGATACTTCCTTATCCACTGGAGCATCTTACCAGCTACACCTGCCTGTCTCTCCAGCTTATGTACCAGCCTCTTATGCGGTACTGTGTCAAAGGCTTTCCGACAATCCAAGAAAATGCAGTCCGCCCAGCCCTCTCTTTCTTGCTTAATCTTTGTCACCTGAGCGTAGAATTCTATCAAGCCTGTAAGGCAAGATTTACCCTCCCTGAACCCATGTTGGCGATTTGTCACGAAGTCCCTCCTCTCCAGATGTGTTACCAGTTTTTTTCTCACGATCTTCTCCATCACCTTGCATGGTATACAAGTCAAGGACACTGGCCTGTAGTTCAGTGCCTCTTGCCTGTCGCCCTTTTTGTATATAGGGACCACATTCGCCGTCTTTCCATATTTCTGGTAGGTCTCCCGTCTCCAGTGACTTACTATACACTATGGAGAGTGGCAAGCAAAGTGCCTCTGCACACTCTTTCAGTATCCATGGTGAGATCCCATCTGGACCAACAGCCTTTCTAACATCCAGATCCAGCAGGTGTCTCTTGACCTCCTCTCTCGTAATTTCGAACTCTTCCAAGGCCGCCTGGTTTACCTCTCTTTCTCCTAGCACAGTGACCTCACCTTGTTCTATTGTGAAGACCTCCTGGAAACTCTTGTTGAGTTCTTCACACACCTCAATGTCATTTTCTGTATACCTGTCCTCGCCTGTTCTAAGTTTCAATACCTGTTCTTTCACTGTTGTTTTCCTTCTGATGTGACTGTGGAGTAGCTTTGGTTCGGTCTTGGCTTTGTTCGCTATATCATTTTCAAAACTTTTCTCTGCTTCTCTTCTCACCCTGATGTGCTCATTCCTGGTTCTCTTGTATCTCTCTGCTTTCTGGTGTTCTGTTATTCCGGAAGTTCCTCCACGCCCTTTTGTTCAGTTTCTTCGCTTCCATACATGCCCTATTATACCATGGATTCTTCTGTTGCTTCTCGGATTTTTCCCTTTGGGCCGGGATGAACCTGTTTACTGCCTCCTGACACTTTTGGGTAACATAGTCCATCATACCCTGTACAGACTTATCTCTGAGGTCTGTGTCCCAAGGTATTTCACTTAGGAAACTTCTCATCTGCTCATAATTCCCCTTTCGGTATGCCAGCCTTTTGATTCCTAGTTCTTTTTTGGGGGAGATAAGTCCTAGCTCTACCAGGTATTCAATACACTGTGGTCATTCATTCCCAAGGGCGCTTCCATCTTAACTTCCCTTATATCCCACTCATTTAGGGTAAATATCAAATCAAGCATTGCTGGTTCATCTTCTCTCATTCTTGTTGGTTCTTTGATGTGCTGGCTTAGAAAGTTTCTTGTTGCCACGTCCAGCAGCTTAGCTCTCCATGTTTCTGGTCCTCCATGCGGGTCTCTGTTCTTCCAATCTATCTTCCCATGGTTGAAGTCTCCCATAATTAGTAGTCCAGATCCATTCCTGCTAGCAACAGAAGCTGCTCTTTCTATTATGTTAATGGTGGCTATGTTGTTTCTATCATATTCCTGTCTAGGTCTTCTGTCATTTGGTGGTGGATTATATATGACTACGACTATAATTTTTTTCCCTCCATTTGTTACGGTACCTGCTAAGTAGTCACTGAAACCTTCACAGCCCTGAATATCCATCTCCTCAAAATCCCAGCCTTTTCTTACCAGCAGAGCTACACCACCCCACCTCTTCCTTCCCTCTCTTTCCTCATAACATAGTAGTCCTGTGGGAACACTGCATTTGTTATCGTTTTCGTGAGCTTTGTTTCTGTGAGGGCTATTATGTCTGGGTTTTCCTCTATTACCCGTTCCCCAAGCTCATTTGCTTTATTTGTAATTCCATCTATGTTAGTGTACATCGCTTTGAGGCTCACTTTCCTCTGTCCCTTCTCAAATCGCCTCCTTGGTGAGTGTTCTACTGGTGGGGGAGGCTGTTCCATGGGTGTGAGGACCTGTGAGGTGGATAACAGGGGTCTCAGAGGATACAGGGATGAGGGGCGGGGGATCCAGTGAAAGGGGAGGGACAGGGAGGGTATGAGGTGAAAAGGGAGGGAGGACGGGAAGGAAAGGGGGGGAGGGAGGGTATGAGGTGAAAAGGGAGGGAGGACGGGAAGGAAAGGGGGGGAGGGAGGACTCGGGAGGAGGGGCGGGGG
>NC_091213.1:15998304-16022969 GCF_040958095.1 Procambarus clarkii
AGGCCCACACAGGAGGAAAATAAAATCCAACATGCACACATAAACCAACCGGCACCCGCAGGCACACAGGCAGAAAACCACACACACACAAGCAAAGGAAGCAGTCCAAGCACAAACGAGACACACACAACCCACCCAAACCCCTGCCGAGGAGGCCCAAAGGAAGGGGAGGGGAGCACAAAGGGAAACTAAGCCCCACCACCCACCCTAACCCACAACCCCAACCACGCCCCCTCCCCCCCCCCAAACACACGCCGACACCCAAACCCCACCCAAAACCAAGCACCCTCACCTAACCACCGACCCAAAGGCAACCCTACGAATATAGGCATCGGTGAACCACTAACAAAACTGCACCGGAAAAACACGCTGCAACCACCACCAAGTATACCTCATACACCCCCTTAAAAAACCAAAACCCGAGGAACCTCCATAACCCTTCCACCTCCCTACCTCCACACAATACATATAATCAGCGACCAAAACACACAAAGTACTGCACACCCTCCGGTAACCACACGGAAAAAACAGAAACAAAAACTGCAAAACATCACCCCGATACTCCAGCCCACAAAACATCCCAAGGACATCCCGAAACCAGTCAACTAACCCTTGCAACCGGACACAAAAATAAAACACATGCACCTGTGACTCAGTGAAACCACAGTGCACACACGCCGCAGAATCATGCAACCCGAGCATACACAACCGTTCATTCGTCGCCAACGATAATTGCAGAAAACGAAACAGCAATTCCTGCTACTGCGGCGCCAAGTGCCTCTTCCCCAAACCCAGCCACACATCACCCCAATCCCATCATGGGAACAAAGCCTCCACCCGAGGCCTCACACAACACAACAACACCTCATACACAGTCTTATATGAGAAAGACATAAAACCAGGGCGACGGCAGAGGGCCTGAAGAACCTCCACCACCCACGAGTACACAGGAGGGGTCAACAAAGCAGCCTCCCGACAGTCCCCCAGATCAACCAGGTAACTTAACCGAATCGAGCAGAAAAAACACACAACGCATTGAGCCCCCCCACCCAAAAACCAACCCCCTGCCTCAACGAGACCCAGAATAAGGCCCTGGCTTTGTCAAAGACGTCAGGAATACCAACACCACCCTCCCGCGCACCCAACATCAACGTTGAATAACGAACAGGATGATACCGACCACACCACACATCCAGACTTTCGAACCTCAGAGCCTTCCGGCGATCCAAAGGAAAGCATCAACACAATTCACACTCGCGACAGCACCTTGAAAGTGACAAGCAACGCTCACTGGTACATTATTAATGAACGAGCCGATAACAACCCAACTGCAAGGCCCACAGAACGAGAAACAGCACCCTAATTCCACTCCAAGGAGTGATCATACGAAGCATACCAGGTGGTCCCAAGAACCCGAAGAAATGAGACCAACGGAAACTACGAACCCCCCCCCCCCTCCCCACACAAGGCGGGAGGCCCACCCATCCACACCCATCAAACCCGACTTTCGCACGATTAATAACTGCCCCTGTGGTCAACTCAAACTGCAATAGAAGATCCTGCACAGCACCGACAGAACCCTCCGAAGCCACAAACAGAACAGTATCATCAGCATTCCCACAAATGGGCAGCTGAAGACTAGAAGGCAACCGAAAAGGGAAAATCAAGGCAAAAGCCTTGACTGTCCGAAAGAGAGGTTCCAGAAAAAGCACATATAGGAGCAAAGACAGGGGGCAACCCTGATGCACAGAGTGACGAATAGGGAAGGAAGCACTAAAAAAACCATTGATGCAAACCCGACTTCGACACCGAGCATACAACATGCACACCCAAGACACAAACAACAACGCAAACCCATGCTGATCCATCGCACGAAACACAAAGGCCAACGACACCCGGTCGAAGGCCTTTGACCAATCCAAACTGATCATCGCCGCCGACAGGTGATACTCGGACGCATAGAGAGGCACATCGCGAAACAAGGAATTACATTGCAGAAGCGAACGACCAGAAACACCACAAAACTGTTCAACAGAAACCACCGACGCAACAACACTATGACAACGACTCGCCAAAACCTTAGACACAATCTTATAATCGACATTCAATAAAGAAATGGGCCACCAATTCCAAAAGAAATGCAAATCGTCCGGCTTCAGGAGCATCCACACGATCCCGTCATACTGCGACTCGGGCAGAACGCACCCTCAAAGACAAGAATGCACCATCTAAAAGAAAACCTCCCCCAGCACATCCCAAAAAGTAACATAGAACTCCACAGGAAGGCCATCTGAGCCGGGTACCCTACCTGAAGGAAACGACCAGGACCACATCCAAGAACTCCTCCAACAAAACGTCCCTCACCAACTGTGCACACTCCTTCAACCAACAATCCTGGGGTGCACCCATCCCAAGAAAGATCCGCAAGTGCCTCATTCCCCTACACTGCCCCATAAAGCACGACCCCATCCATGTTAATAAGCACAGACCCATCAGGCCACTGAATGTCCATAAGAAGGACAGAGTCCTGAGCAGCCTTCTCCCTACCCAAAAGAAAGGAAGAAAGCCTCTCCCTATCCACACGCTCCGCCACACGAGCACACACCCAAACACCATCAGCCATCTCAACACGCAAACCATAAATATGCTACTTACACTCGAAAATATTCCCAAAGCAATCAACCCCAGCATTCAACCGCATACAATTTAGAAAGCCACAGCTGAAGCAACCATAGGAACCCAAACCTCCCCGCCGCCTCCCGCTTTGCAACAACACCAAAAAACTTCCGACACTCCGCCTTGCACCACTCGCACCAACCAGAGAAGAGAAGGTGGATCGCCGGACAACAATTCCGACCCACCACACCCGAAACTGTGCACAAACACGCGGACAATGCAACAGCCCACAATAGAGTTTCCACCACCCCAAACCCACCTACACCTGAACCACACACAAACTCGGACCACTATCAAACAATGATCCGAGAAGGTCCCAGGGATAGTGCGGAAACCAAACACAAAACACTCCCTACCAGAAACATAAAACCTATCCATCCTAGAACACGCCCCTCGTGCAGCAAAAGGTAAACTCCAAAGCGCCGCCACACATAACGGCAGCATCCCGAAACCGGCAGGAACGCAAAACCTGAAGCAAAGCACTGGAAACATTCCTTGGGTGGGCGATGGTACAGAAATGCACACTCATAATACAATTGAAGTCACCCCTGAAGACCATGTCCCACGTATCATGATGCAGGAAGGGGAGAAGCCCCTCCTGAAAAAACTCCTCCCACTCCCAACGAGGTGCCACCCCAGAGGGGGCGTGCACCATCAAGAACGGAATCACGACCCCCAAATACTCCACCCGCAACAAGTGTGCGTCTGACCCTGATAGAAGACCAGCAGATAGAGCCCACAACACAAACCCCTGGAAGGAATGGAACCAGTGACTCGCATGATAAGCGTGCAAGCACCCAGACAGAGCCCCCGCAGCCGTCCTGCACTCAATGTGTTGAACCGATGTCGCAGCACCATGCCAAATCTTTTAAACACCGAGTAGAGCTCCACCTCGGGAAGTTCACCGGCACACTGTGGACACTTACATACGTCAAGGGGCCTCACAGAACCGAAATCGTCACCGACACAGCGGCATCAGGAAGGGTAACCGTTTTCACATCCCAGCGGGCCACGAACCCCAAGTAAATAGGTGATGTGGCAAACATCACCGCCACACAGGTGGGCGAGAACCTCTCTAGACCTGGAAGATCGGCGACTCGCACAGTTTACACGTCCAGGGGCGTAACCTCCATCGGAGGTGTAACCTCCGATGGAGGCGCCCAATCCACCGGAGCAGAGAAATCAAGCCACATAGCATTTACACAGCGTATCTGGCCACCTCCAGCCGCCGCCCCAGCCAGCAGGCGCACTACACAAACAGCGAACCACCTCCTCGCAGCGTTAAGCAACAATTGACAGCTCAAGCCTGACGTCTGCCCCCTCTGGTCAGTTCATTCACAAGTGATAACCATCATAAATTGCTCGATCAGCTGTGTACTACAAGTCTTGGTATCACACCTTTATTTACCTTCTATTTCTATAGCCAGCTTTGTCACTAATATCATATCATTTTTCTTACCATCACACATGGACTAGCATAGCTCTTAAGGTCTACCAGTCCGTCTGTCCTCCTCTGCCTCCTTCAACATCCTAATTGCTTGGTCAACCAATTACTGCGACTCTCACTCAAATCTTAAAACATTTAATTTACTAGGGGTGTCATTTTTCCCCCACAAGCAACTTCGTCACTAATATCATATCATTTTTTTCTTTTTACCGTGATACCTGGACTAGTGTAAATGTTAAGCTCTGTCCGTCCGTCCGCCCACCTCCTCCGTCAACAACCTAATTACTCGGTCAACCTCATACTGCGAGTCTATGAAATAGATTTTGGTTATTATTATTTTTATTATTATTATTATCTATATAAATAAAAATGGAAATGTTCGTTTGTTCAAAATCGCTAATCTCCGAAAGTTCTTCACCGATTGCTTTCACATTTTCACACAACGTTTCATTCGCATCCGAGCGGGTTTCTGCATACATACTATATAGATGTCATGTCTGTGACGGGAAAAAATTAGCTTTTTTGAAAAACTGTGTTTTACCATTTGTCTTTCATGTGAAGGAAATCTTTGAAACCTCTTTACCAATTGCTTTGAAATTTTTACACAACGTTGCATTCGAATAGGCGAGTGTTTTAATATAACTACTATATACATGCTTCACCTGTGACAGGTAAAAACATGCTCTTTTGAAAAACAGCGTTATCTGTTAGATGTAATAACAATACATGCTGTAATCTCCAAAAGTTCTTCACCAATTGCATTGAAATTTTGACATAGCATTCCATTCAAATACACGTGTATTTTTATATACCTACTAAATAGATGCCACACCTATGACAGAAAAAAACGTGCTTTTTATTTTTTTTACAGCACCATCTGTTGCACGTAAGAGCAACACACGCTATACTACATATGTTTCGATTCCATTTCAGTGCTTCCAACTTGCATTGATTAATTGAATTTTCATATATTTCGATTTATTTTGATTTTGATTTCATTATTTTATGTGACATTGCATTGGAATTGAGCTGTGTTGTTTACCATACCACTCATTTTGTGAGTATAAGTATAGATGCCACACCTGTGACAGGTAAAACCATGCTTCTTTTTCAAATCAGTGCCATATGTTGCTCATAAAAGCAATACACGATATACTAAATATGTTACAATTCCATTTCAGGGTTTCCGATTGCAACGATAAATTGAATTTACATAGATTTAGATTTTTTTCATTTTGATTTAATTATTTTGTGTGACATTGCCTTGGAATTGAACTGTGTTGTATACCATACCGTTCCTTTCGTGAGAATGGTTTATTATTATATTTTTTTATTTTTTCATTTTTTTCATTTCGTTTTTTTAACAGTTCTTATTTTTCAGTGATGGGAATATCAGATCATTTTATGTTCCCAATTTTCTGATGGGAACATCAGATCATTTGGGAAGGCATCAGACAAGGGAGTGGGGAATGGTGAGGAGGATGAGAGGATGGGAGTGGGGGATAGTGGTGGAGAACGTGGGGACAGGGGAGGAGGTAGTGGTGCAGAGGACGAGGGAACGAGGGAGTTGGGGATGGGGAAATGGAGAATGGTGGGGAGGACAAGGGGACAGGGGAGTGGTGGATGATGGGGAGGAAGAGAGGACAGGGGAGGGGGGAATGGTAGGGAGGACGAGGGGACAAGGGAGTGGGAATGGTAGGGGAGGACGAGGGGATGGTGGAGTGGGGGATAGTGGAGTGGGGGATGGTGGGGAGGACAAGGGGGACGAGGGAAGGGGGGGGGAATGGTGGAGAGGACAAGGGGATGAGGGAGGGGGGAAATGTTGGGGAGGACTGGGGGACAGGTGAGTGGAGAATGGTGGGGAGGACAATAGGACGAGGGAGGGGGGAAATGGCGGGGAGGACAAGGGGACGGGAGATGTTAGAAATGGTTAGGCGTACGAGGGGACAGTGGAGTGGCGAATGGGGGAGGGGTGAATGTTGGGGAGGACTGGGGGACAGGTGAGTGGAGAATGGTGGGGAGGACATGGGGGCATGGGAGTGGGGATGGTGGTGAGTACAACGGGTTGGGTGAGTGGATGATGGTGGGGAAGATGAGGGGATGGGAGAATGGGGAATAGTAGGGACGACAAGGGGAGGGGGGAATAGTGGGGAGGACGAAATGACGGGCAGTGCGGAATGGTGGGGGAGGACGAGGGAATGGGGAAGGGGGCATAGGTGGAGAGGACTGGGGGACAGGGGGAGGGTTGCTGTGGCTGAGCAACGTGTGGCCGGGTACAGCTAGTTATTAATATACACTCATAAAAGTGTTTTGGTTTGCATGGGCAGAGGACCTTGTGTGTGTGTGTGTGTATTCACCTAGTAGTGTTTGCGGGGGTTGAGCTTTGCTCTTTCGGCCCGCCTCTCAACTGTCAATCAACTGTTTACTAACTACTTTTTTTTCCACACCACACACACACACGCACCAGGAAGCAGCCCGTGACAGCTGACGAACTCCCAAGTACCTATTTACTGCTAGATAACAGTGGCATTCAGGGTGAAAGAAACTTTGCCCATTTGTTTTTGCCTGGTCCGGGAATCGAACCCGCGCCAAAGAATTACGAGTCCTGCGCGCTATCCACCAGGCTACCAGGCCCCCTTGTGAGTTTATTCACCCACACACACACACACACACACGTCTGTGTGTGTGTGTGTGTGTGTTTACTAGTTGTATTTTTACGGGGGTTGAGCTTTGCTCTTTCGGCCCGCCTCTCAACTGTCAATCAACTGTTTACTAACTACTATTTTTTTTTTTTTTTTTTCCACACCACACACACACACACCCCAGGAAGCAGCCCGTGACAGCTGACTAACTCCCAGGTACCTATTTACTGCTAGGTAACAGGGGCACTTAGGGTGAAAGAAACTTTGCCCATTTGTTTCTGCCTCGTGCGGGAATCGAACCCGCGCCACAGAATTACGAGTCCTGCGCGCTATCCACCAGACTACGAGGCCTCTGTGTGTGTGTGTGTGTGTGTGTGTGTGTGTGTGTGTGTGTGTGTGTGTGTGTGTGTGTGTGTGTGTGTGTGTGTGTGTGTGTGTGTGTGTGTGTGTGTGTGTGTGTGTGTGTGTGTGCGACTGTTTACCTTCATGGTAAAAGCAGTACTGAATAGTTTAAGATGCGGTGAGGTAGGCATACCCTACTTCCCCCCTTACCCCTCTGAACCAAAGCTGGGTTGGGTGTCATCACCGCCAATCCTTTACCTGTCAATTACAATAGATCAAAACATTTTTTTTTTTTTACTGTTTCTCGGAGAACCTCAACACCCCACGGTGATAGGGGTGATCGCTATCTCCACAGAAGACAGTGATCCGCTTAATTGCTCTTACCTGCTTCCTGAGGGTCCTGCTCTGATTCAGAAAATAGGTCACACCTATTCAATCACATGTACTCTCTCTCTCTCTCTCTCTCTCTCTCTCTCTCTCTCTCTCTCTCTCTCTCTCTCTCTCTCTCTCTCTCTCTCTCTCTCTCTCTCTCTCTCTCTCTCTCTCTCTCTCTCTCTCTCTCTCTCTCTCTCTCTCTCTCTCTCTCTCTCTCTCTCTCTCTCTCTCTCTCTCTCTCTCTCTCGATCCCTCCCTCTCTCTCTCTCTCTCTCTCTCTCTCTCTCTCTCTCTCTCTCTCTCTCTCTCTCTCTCTCTCTCTCTCTCTCTCTCTCTCTCTCTCTCTCTCTCTCTCTCTCTCTCTCTCTCTCTCTCTCTCTCTCTCTCTCTCCCTCCAAATGCAGCATTTCCACAGAACTACTATGTAGTGAGGAAAGAGAGAGAAGGAAGAGGAGGTGGTGTAGCTCTGCTGATAAGAAAAGGTTGGAGTTTTGAAGAGATGGTTATTTCAGTGACTACATAATAATAGGTACCATAGATATTGGAGGACAAAAATTATCATAGTAGTCATATATAATGTCAGAAATCCGACACACACATAGTAACAACTGTTACGCATTAAAAAAAAAAAAAGTGTGTATTTTGTGATGTCATCAACGTTACGTATATATATATACTCTCATTTCTTTTTATACTTCAGCTCAGTGTTTGAACTTAATAAAATAGTATTCACTAGCCTGAATATAATTAAACACAACAGAAATATAGCTTGACTCTCTATTCCTTGACATATAAATGGAACCAACAAATAATGTTGGAACCAAGCTCAGGGACGGGAAGCGGGCGTCACGTAGACAGAACGTAAACACACGAGTCAGGAAGCACTCCCTGACAACTTTTACAACACATAACAGTTCTTTCAACGAGCTTCGACACAGGATCTTCTATGATCCGACCATACGAAGATCTCATTAACAAAGGGAAGAACGATTTTCGGTATTTCTATTGCATTTAATTCTGGCCATAATTATTGTAGGAAATATCGTTAAGACGTGGGATTAAAACCACAAACAACGTGAGTTTTACTCAGCTCTTTGCTACATACAAAATTCCATGTCACTCCTGTACTTAATATGTTAATGTGCAACAACTAATAATAAACATTCGGCAGGAAAGCTTTGTTGTGAAGTTACTGAAAAGCTGCAGCTGGCCCCCCAACATAACTGTGAATTTCTTGCTACCCTGCTGTAAATAAAGACGCCAGCTACCTCAGGCGGCCATTTTATGCATCCTGGAGCAAATGTAGCCAGACCCTTAGCAGATTTTTGGAGAAAGCCAGCCTAATTAGGGCCACACTTACAGTATCAGCTATGGAAAATTTGTTTTACAGCAGATAATTATTGAAACTGAAGAAAGAGTAGTAGATTTAAGAATAATAGTAGATTAGGCCACCATATGTTGTATAATTTATAATAATAATAAGTTAAACAATTTGTAGTTTGTGCTTAGCAGTCCATTTAGCATAATAATAATAATATAATATTCAGGAAATAAAAATAGAATAAAAATAAATAAATTCCTGCTATGATTTTCCCACATATAACCCCTCACCAAATGACAGAAGACCCAGACAGGAATATGATAGAAACCACATGGCCACCATCAATATAATATAGAGAGCAGCTTCTGTAGCTAGCAGGAACGGATCCAGACTACTAATTATGAGAGACTTCAACCACGTGAAGATTGATTGGGAGAACAGAGACCCCACATGGAGAGTTAAGCTGCTGGACGTGGCAACAAGAAACTTTCTATTCCAACACATCAAGGGACCGACAAGAATAAGAGGAGAGGATGAACCAGCTATGCTTAATCTGATATTTACCCTAAATGAGTCGGATATTAGGGAAGTTAAGTTGGAAGCCCCCCTTGGGAATGAGTGATCACAGTGTATTGATCTATGAGAAGAGAAACTGAGAAAAAGTATGAAAATGATATAGATAATAAAGCCAAGACCGAACCAAAGCTACTCCACAGTCAGGAGGAAAACAGCAGTAAAGGAACAGGTGAATAAACTTAGAACAGGGGAGGACAGGTACACAGAGAATGACAAAGAGGTGTGTGAAGAACTCAACAAGAGGTTCCAGGAGGTCTTCACAATAGAACAAGGAGACGGTCACTGCACTAGGAGAGGTGGCAGTACACCAGGCGGCCTTGGATGGGTTCGAAATTACAAGAGATGAGGTCAAGAGGCATCTGTTGGATCTGGACGTGAGAAAAACTGTTGGCCCAAACGGAATATCACAATAGATATTGAAAGAGTGTGTAGGAGCACTTTGCTTGCCACTCTCCATAGTGTTTAGTAGGTCACTGGAGATGCGAGACCTACCAGAAATATGGAAGACGGCAAATGTAGTCGCAATATACAAAAAAGTTCTCGGAGGGTAAATCTTGCCCTACAGGGTTAATAGAATTCTACAATCAGGTGACAAAGATTAAGCAGGAAAGAGAAGGATGGGCTGAATGTATTTTTTTAGACTGTTGCAAAGTTTTTGACACAGTACCCCATAATAGGCTGATGCATAAGTTGGAGGAAACAGGCAGGAGTAACTGGTAGGGCACTCCAGTGGATAAGGGAGTACTAAGCAATAGGAAGCAGAGAGTTACAGTGAGGGGTGAGACCTCAAATGGGCGTGAAGTCACCAGTAGAGTCCCACAGGGCTCTGTACTCGGACCTATCCTGTTTCCGATATATGTAAATGATCTCCCAGAGGGGTATAGACTCATTTCTCTCAGTGTTTGCTGAAGACGTCAAAATCATGAGAAGGATTAAGACAGAGGAGGACAATTTGAGGCTTCAAGAATACCTGGATAAGCTGCAGGAATGGTCGAACAAATGGTTGTTGGAGTTTAACCCAAGCAAATGTAAAGTAATGAAGCAGAAGACCAGATAAAAGGTATCATTTGGGAGATGAAATACTTCAAGAGTCAGAGAGAAAGACATGGGGGGTTGATATCATGCCAGAAATGTCCCCTGAGGCCCATATCGAGAGGATAACATCAGCGGCATATGCCAGGTTGGCTAACATATGAACGGCCTTTAGAAACTTGTGTAAGGAATCTTTCAGAACTTTGTATACCACACTATGTCAGACCAATCCTGGAGTATGCGGCTCCAGCATGGAGTCTATATCTAGTCAAGCATAAGACTTAACTAGAAAAGATTCAAAGTTTTGCCACCAGAGTAGTACCCGAACTGAGGCGTATGAGTTACGAGGAGAGACTACGTGAATTAAACCTCATGTCACTGGGAGACAGAAGAGTTTGAGGGGACATAATCATCAAATACAAGATTCTCGGAGGAATTGATAGGGTATATAAAGACAGACTATTTAACACAGGGGGCACACGCACTAGGGGACACAGGTGGAAATTGAGTGCCCAAATGAGCCAATTTTTTCAGCGTCAGAGTAGTAGACAAATGGAATGCATTAGGAAGTGATTGTGGTGGAGGCTGACTCCATACACAGCTTCAAGTGTAGATATGATAGAGCCAAGTAGCCTCAGGAACCTGTACATTAGTTGATTGACAGTTGAGAGGCGGGATCAAAGAGCCAGAGCTGAACCCCAACAATCACAACTAGGTACGTATACACATACACAAACACACACACACAAACATTTAATTTACTAAAATTAACAAATTTTATAAGTTTAAAATACGTCTTTATATAAATAGTTACAGTGTCACCTTTCTGAAACGAAATAAAAACGTGAAAAAACGTTTTGTGTTTGTTGGGCATGTGGTTGTGGTGCCGGCGACAGCTGAAAGGGAGAGTATACACCCCTGCTTACCGTCCCTGTCCAAACATTCTCATATACACCCAGGATACCATAAAACACACACTTGTGTATGGTGGCGGCGGCTGTGTCTAGCTGGTTACGGCTCTCTATCTACTGTCTCCAGGTGAAAGTCAATGTGGGTGGGGCTACACGCCCCCTCACTCACTCGCTCGCTCTCCTGATGACATCTCACAGACAGACAGACACACACACACACACACACACACACACACACACACACACACACACACACACACACACACACACACACACACACACACACACACACACACACACACACACACACACACACACAAACACAAGCCCCGCCCACTTTAATCTCTTACACCATAGTCCACGCCCTCATAGACAGATGGTGATCCACCTATCACACCTGGTGGACATCTCCTATGGCCTAGGGGGCGGGGTTTGAGCACACACACACACACACAGTTCAACTCCCACATCACAACATAAGCTCCGCTCACTTTACACTCTTACGCCATAGAGGGTGTGGTACCTGCTCTACCAGACCGCTGGTGCACCTCCTCTTGCACCACCTGTCAGGTGACACGCATCATCTATGGTATAAATCTCCTTACTGACACAAAGGTATGTGGTTTCACCACATGGCAAAAAGTTACATTGTCCCACAACGTAGCACAAAGGTATTTCGATCTGCAACATGGCACAAAGGTATGTTGTTTCACCACATGGCACAACGGTATGTCGTCCCACAATGTTGCACAAAGGTATGTCGTCCACAATGTTGCACAAGGTATGTCGTCCCACAATGTGCACAAAGGTATGTCGTCCCAACACATGGCACAAAGGTATGTCATCCCATCCTGTCGTGCAAAGGTATGTTGTTTTACCACATTGCTCAAAGGTATGTCGTGTTAACATGTGGCACAAATGTATGTCGTTACCACCAAGTAGTACAAAGGTACGTCGTCCCACAATGTAGCACAAAGGCATATCCACCCACAACTCGGTACAAATGTATGTTGTTTCACCATGTGGCATAAAGGTATATCGTACCACCAAGTGGTACAAAAGTATGTCTTCACAGCACGTTTTACAAAGTTATGTTGTCCCACCATGTGGCTTAAAGGTATATGTCGTCCCCCAACATGAGGAATGAAGACCTATCACTTGGAACAAAGGCATGTAATCCCACCACTTCGCACATAAGTATGTTGTTTCCACCACGTTGCACAAAGGTATGTCGACCCATCACGTGGTATAAAGTGTCATGTTCATAGCAAACGGCGCCATCCGTTTGTATGCGCTGTGTTTCATCTGCCAGAGACTATGTAAACAACAAGAATGCATGCAGGACCCTTGCTATGCTTGGCTGCTAGTCATGTATTATTATTATAAGTACTAAAGTGTAACCAAGCAATGGCTTTATATCAAGCCAACAACCAAGACTTCCACAGCAACACAGAACACACTGGCGACAAGGATGAACAGTGAACGCAGGTATTCGTCCAGCTCGAAACACACGGAAGAAGCATGCTGTCTCGTCGGAGGAGAAACTGTGTTCTCTGTGAGCACCATACCAATACTGTGTGCTGACCAATACTGTGTGCTGACCAATACTGTATGCTGACCAATACTGTATGCTGACCAATACTGTGTGCTGACCAATACTGTATGCTGACCAATACTGTGTGCTGACCAATACTGTATGCTGACCAATACTGTGTGCTGACCAATACTGTATGCTGACCAATACTGTATGCTGACCAATACTGTGTGCTGACCAATACTGTGTGCTGACCAATACTGTGTGCTGACCAATGCTTTGTGCCACCAATGCTGTGTGCTGACCAGTGCTGAGGAGTCCTGTCTAATTACCCAAAGCTACCCAAAGCTACTCAAAGATATCCAAAGCTTCCTAGCATTACGTTAGTAATGAATATGATACATTTACTCATTTATAATGTTGATGCTGAATGTAGAACAAAGAAAAACATATTTTTACTCTGAAAAAGTATTATTTTATACCGAGATGAAACGAAAATATGGAGCTGGTGACGCCAAAGAAAGTCGACGGTCCAAGTGACAATATTGTGGAGTGACTTATCCAAGACATATTGTTTCCTGGGAGAGTGTTTGCTAGCATACCAGCCTCCTGTACACACGTCGCACTTCTCGGCTTAAATTGTCACACATTGAATTAATGATATTAACTACAAAAATGCATATTTGCAATAATATTTAGTATAAATAGTCAGAAAACATTTAATTTTTATTAAAAAATAATATGTCTGGGTGTGAAATTAACTCCATAGGACAATAGTTTTGTTATATAGATACTGATGGATATTCGCTGGTATGTGTTCACTACTTGAACAACTATGTACGTATGTACATATCCAGAGATTAGTTCCGAGTAAAACTATGTGTTTTTAAAATTCCACATTCAGTACCATCATAATGATAGGTAAATATGCCATATTTCTTCATTACATATGTCATGCTAGAAGGTTTTTTAGGGTAGGATTGGGTAGCTATGGGTGGCTTTGGGTAATTAGATGGACCCGCTCGGGGTGTGTGGAGTGCTGCACATATCTTGAGATGATTTCGGGGCTTAGTGTCCCCGCGCCCCAGTCCTCGACCTGGCTTCCACCCCCAGGAAGCAGTCCGTAGCAGCTGTCTAACTCCCAGGTACCTATTTACTGCTAGCTAACAGGGAAATCAGAGTGAAAGAAACATTTTGCCCATATGTCTCCGCCTCCACCTGGTATCGAACCCGGAACCTCAGGACTGCGAATCTGAATCGCTGTCCACCCAGCTGTCAGGCACATCAGCCAATCGATTGTGTAATTAACATGCATTCATATTAAAATACATTCAAGACCACCATCATTATAGTAGGTAAATATGTCATACTTCTTCATTACCTAATGTAATGCAAGGAGGTTTTGGACTAAGATTGGGTAGCTTTGGGTAATTTAAATGGGCCTCCTCTGGGTGCGTGGAGTGCTACACCAGGATATCAATTGTCTAATTAACTTGCACATATGGCAATTAATCTTCAAGATCTATATGTCAGAAGAAAGGCAGAGATGTAGACAATAATGTGACAACATTTCAAGTAACATATATAATTTAAGTGAAAGCCAAGATATATTTAAATAAGTAATACTTCATAAATACCAGTATCCGGACACATGAACACTACATCCAATACCTTTCTTATAGAGTAGGTAAATGTGTCGTATTTCTTCATTACTTACGTAATGCTAAGAGCTTTTTAGTAGCATTGTGTAGCTGTTGGAGGCTTTGGGTACTTAGATGGTCCTGCTCAGGGTGTGTGGAGTGCTACACATCAGCCAATCAATTGTGTAATTAATTAACATTCATATTTGCTAATTTGCCTTCAAAAATTATATTTCAGAAGACAGACAGATTTGCAAACAATAGAGTTACTACATTTCACAGAATATATATTTTAAGTGAAAGCTAAAATATGGTTAAATAAATAATACCTCATAATTCCCACTATCTTATTAACAAATTAAAATTACATTCAACACCATCATTGTAGTCAGTAAATGTAATATTTCTTCATTAATTAATCTAATGCTAGGGGGGTTTTGAGTAGCACTGAGTAGCCTAATTATGAACCTTTATATGTTATAAACCATCAGAAATTCCAAAACTTTCAATATATTTGTCATTAAAGTATATATTCTGGAAATAATCATGTATTGTATTTTTCCCCAAAATTGAGCACGAATGTCGTAGGCTCATCCTGTGAGTGGTTGTTTATTGTGCACCCCATACTCATCCTGTGAGTGGTAGTCTATTGTGTACTCCATACTCATCCTGTGAGTGGTAGTCTATTGTGTACTCCATACTCATCCTGTGAGTGGTTGTCTATTGTGTACTCCATACTCATCCTGTGAGTGGTAGTCTATTGTGTACTCCATACTCATCCTGTGAGTGGTAGTCTATTGTGTACTCCATACTCATCCTGTGAGTGGTTGTTTATTGTGCACCCCATACTCATCCTGTGAGTGGTAGTCTATTGTGTACTCCATACTCATCCATGTAAGTGGTAGTCTATTGTGTACTCCATACTCATCCTGTGAGTGGTAGTCTATTGTGTACTCCATACTCATCCTGTGAGTGGTAGTCTATTGTGTACTCCATACTCATCCTGTGAGTGGTAGTCTATTGTGTACTCCATACTCATCCTGTGAGTGGTAGTCTATTGT
This sequence comes from Procambarus clarkii, assembly GCF_040958095.1. Classification (NCBI taxonomy): domain Eukaryota; kingdom Metazoa; phylum Arthropoda; class Malacostraca; order Decapoda; family Cambaridae; genus Procambarus; species Procambarus clarkii. Next base: position 16,013,862 of record NC_091213.1, read on the forward strand.
GTACTCCATACTCATCCTGTGAGTGGTTGTCTATTGTGTACTCCATACTCATCCTGTGAGTGGTAGTCTATTGTGTACTCCATACTCATCCTGTGAGTGGTAGTCTATTGTGTACTCCATACTCATCCTGTGAGTGGTTGTTTATTGTGCACCCCATACTCATCCTGTGAGTGGTAGTCTATTGTGTACTCCATACTCATCCTGTGAGTGGTAGTCTATTGTGTACTCCATACTCATCCATGTAAGTGGTAGTCTATTGTGTACTCCATACTCATCCATGTAAGTGGTAGTCTATTGTGTACTCCATACTCATCCATGTAAGTGGTAGTCTATTGTGTACTCCATACTCTTCCAGTGAGTGGTAGTCTATTGTGTACTCCATACTCATCCTGTGAGTGGTAGTCTATTGTGCACTCCATACTCTTCCTGTGACTGGTATTCTATTGTGCACTCCATACTCATCCTGTGAGTGGTAGTCTATTGTGCACTCCATACTCTTCCTGTGACTGGTATTCTATTGTGCACTCCATACTCATCCTGTGAGTGGTTGTTTATTGTGCACCCCATACTCATCCTGTGAGTGGTAGTCTATTGTGTACTCCATACTCATCCATGTAAGTGGTAGTCTATTGTGTACTCCATACTCATCCTGTGAGTGGTAGTCTATTGTGTACTCCATACTCATCCTGTGAGTGGTAGTCTATTGTGTACTCCATACTCATCCTGTGAGTGGTAGTCTATTGTGTACTCCATACTCTTCCAGTGAGTGGTAGTCTATTGTGTACTCCATACTCATCCTGTGAGTGGTAGTCTATTGTGCACTCCATACTCTTCCTGTGACTGGTATTCTATTGTGCACTCCATACTCATCCTGTGAGTGGTAGTCTATTGTGCACTCCATACTCATCCTGTGAGTGGCAGTCTATTGTGCACTCCATACTCATCCTGTGAGTGGTAGTCTTTTGTGCACCCCATACTCATCCTGCACCTCATACTCATCCTGCGAATGGTTATCTTCTTGAGGTTATCTAGAGATGATTTCGGGGCTTTAGTGTCCTCGCGGCCCGGTCCTCGACCAGGCCTCCACCCCCAGGAAGCAGCCCGTGACAGCTGACTAACTCCCAGGTACCTATTTATTACTATGTAACAGGGGTATCAGGATGAAAGAAACTCTGCCCATTGTTTCTTGCCGGCGCCCGGAATCGAACCCGGGACCACAGGATCATGCGTTCAGTCGTCTGTTTACTAAGCCACCGACTCCCGGTAGTCTATTGTGCACTCCATACTCATCCCTTGAAGATTATCTCCATTCACTCCTCGCTTGATAAGTTCAAGATCTTTTGAGTGCATGAAAAGATGTTTTAGAATTGTAGTATTCAAAAGGAATTAATAGCATTTAGCTAGCTCAAAGCAGAACTACTACTGTACCAGTAACCAGTAAAACATTATAAAAAAACATTTCAGATCAGGTAAGATTTGAGACCACAGAAATCGTGTAGCTTTCTATCACATTCGTCTATATTTGAACCGTTAAGAATGCCACTTAAATGTCACCCAAGCACACATGTTTGTAAAGACTGAAGTTATTATCAATTGAAGGCAACAAGGCCAGATGGTTTATTGGACCATATATGACAGAGGATATTCAGAAGGTTCTACATATCATTCAGAATGTCTACGTTAGCAGAAAGTCATAACATAAGATAAGTAATATCAAGGAATCAGAGTCTCAGAATCTGTATCCTGGGAATCTGTATGTGTAATAGTAGATAAGCCTGGGAATGTGTATGTGTAGTAGTAGATAAGAAAGACAATTAGTGTAATAGTAGATAAGAAAGACAATTAGGTCTGGAGTCAGTACATTAGAGAGCAGATGATTAGAAAGGCAGGATCCAAAAACTGACAGCGTAATTCTATGGGAACAAATAGCAAATACACAAACAGTTCACTTCATGAGGATTCCATCTCATTGTGGCCTAATGAAAGATGCAACTCATATGAGTTAGGCAATGCACTATTCACAGTTCACAAGCTATATAATATATATTTTAACACGAATCTTCTCAATATTTCTTATGTTTTCCTCTCTCTCTGTTGCTCTCTGTAGTTCTCTGTCACTCTCTCTTGCTCTCTCTCTCTCTCTCTCTTGCTCTCTCTCTCTCTCTCTCTCTCTCTCTCTCTCTCTATATATATATATATATATTACTTTTCACTGTTGGAGGTAAATCAAAAATCAATTCTCCAAAATTCATTTTTATTTCTAGTCTGACGCGACACGAGCGCGTTTCGTAAAACTTATTACATTTTCAAAGACTTTAGTCTACAAATTTTTTAGTTTACACAACTGAATAGAACTTACGCATCTCCGATTTTGTATCTACATTTGAGAGAGGTGGATGGGGTGAGGTGGCATTAATAGGGTATTAATTTCATCAACACAAGGCAGAACAAGAGGTGGCATTAATAGGGTATTAATTTCATCAACACAAGACAGAACACGAAACAATGGGTATTGAATAGAAGTGTATGTAGAAAGCCTATTGGTCCATATTTCTTGATGCTTCTATATTGGAGCGGAGTCTTGAGGTGGGTAGAATATAGTTGTGCATTAATTGGCTGTTGATTGCTGGTGTTGACTTCTTGATGTGTAGTGCCTCGCAAACGTCAAGCCGCCTGCTATCGCTGTATCTATCGATGATTTCTGTGTTGTTTACTAGGATTTCTCTGGCGATGGTTTGGTTGTGGGAAGAGATTATATGTTCCTTAATGGAGCCCTGTTGCTTATGCATCGTTAAACGCCTAGAAAGAGATGTTGTTGTCTTGCCTATATACTGGTTTTTTTTTGGAGCTTACAGTCCCCAAGAGGGCATTTGAAGGCATAGACGACGTTAGTCTCTTTTAAAGCGTTCTGTTTTGTGTCTGGAGAGTTTCTCATGAGTAGGCTGGCCGTTTTTCTGGTTTTATAGTAAATCGTCAGTTGTATCCTCTGATTTTTGTCTGTAGGGATAACGTTTCTATTAACAATATCTTTCAGGACCCTTTCCTCCGTTTTATGAGCTGTGGAAAAGACGTTCCTGTAAAATAGTCTAATAGGGGGTATAGGTGTTGTGTTGGTTGTCTCTTCAGAGGTTGCATGGTGTTTCACTTTCCTTCTTATGATGTCTTCGACGAAACCATTGGAGAAGCCGTTGTTGACTAGGACCTGCCTTACCCTACAGAGTTCTTCGTCGACTTGCTTCCATTCTGAGCTGTGGCTGAGAGCACGGTCGACATATGCGTTAACAACACTCCTCTTGTACCTGTCTGGGCAGTCGCTGTTGGCGCTTAGGCACATTCCTATGCTCGTTTCCTTAGTGTAGACTGCAGTGTGGAAACCTCCGCTCTTTTCCATGACTGTTACATCTAGAAAGGGCAGCTTCCCATCCTTTTCCATCTCGTAAGTGAAACGCAGCACGGAACTCTGCTCAAATGCCTCCTTCAGCTCCTGCAGATGTCTGACATCAGGTACCTGTGTAAAAATGTCGTCAACATACCTGCAGTATATGGCCGGTTTCAAGTTCATGTCGACTAAGACTTTTTGCTCGATGGTACCCATGTAGAAGTTTGCAAACAGGACACCTAGGGGAGAACCCATGGCGACCCCATCTACTTGCTTATACATGTGCCCATCCGGGCTCAAGAAGGGTGCCTCTTTAGTACAAGCTTGGAGTAGTTTCCTCAGAATATTTTCTGGTATGTCAAGAGGAGTACAGGCTGGATCACGATACACTCTGTCGGCTATCATCCCGATTGTCTCGTCCACAGGTACGTTGGTAAACAGCGATTCTACGTCCAACGAGGCTCTTATCCCTGTGGCCCGTGTGCCCCGCAGTAAGTCAACAAATTCCTTTAGAGACTTCAGGCTGAAGGCGCAGGGAACATAAGGAGTCAGCAGGCCGTTGAGTCGCTTCGCCAGTCTGTACGTGGGTGTGTTTATCTGGCTAATGATTGGCCGAAGTGGGTTTCCAGGCTTGTGTGTCTTGACATTTCCATACGCATATCCAGGTTTATATTCCCCAATGATCTTTGGCAGGTGGAGTCCGGATTTCTTGGCGTTCACAGTTTCGATCAGTCTGTTGACCTTTGCTTTTAATTCGGCTGTAGTGTCCTTCGTTACCCTTTGGAACTTAGTTTGGTCAGAGAGTATGATGTTCATTTTCGCCAGATATTCGTCTTTTTTAAGAATGACATATATTGGCGACTTGTCACCTCTCCTGACAACTATCTCCTTGTTCTCACGAAGGCTTTTAGCTGCCGCTTTGAGCTCGGGGGACAGTATGGTGCTTCTGTAATTGCCTCGATTCTTTCCTCCTTCTGCAATAAGTTCTGCTTGTAAGGTGTCTTTGGTAGTGACCTTCTTTTGTGTCTCGAGGTCGAATATGTCGTCCAACAGAATTTCCAACTCTACTTTCCGGGCCATCTCACTCGGTCTGGACATAACATGACAGTTTATGCCCAGATTTAGGAGAGTGACTTGATCCTCAGTGAGGTTAATTCCTGCAAGGTTCAGGAAGCCATCTCTTGGTCGTGGAATTGCCATAGGTCCTCCATATAATGTTGTTAGTTTCTTGATAATCCTAGTTTCAGTGCTGAGGTGATGTTGGTCTGTGAGGATGTCGAGGTGTTGTTCAATGCGGGTACGGATACTATGGTCGATGTTGCTATTTCTCCACTCGTTTGTAGCATGAAGTAGTTGCGTTTTGTTGTCTTTGATTTCATTCTCTGCCTTGTATATCTGATCACGAATCAGATCCTGGCGATATTTTATCGTGAAGGCTTGATTCCTTGCTGCTGGGTCGTGCGCTTTAATATTAGTATATTTTGGTAGCAGTCTTTCCTGTAGACATATATTATTAAATATGACCGAAAAAGTAAGATTAATAATTCTAACACGAATTTTCTCAATCTTTCGTACATTTCTTTTCACTGTTGGAGGTAAATCAAAAATCAATTCTGCAAAATTCATTTTTATTTCTAATCTGACGCGACACGAGCGTGTTTCGTAAAACTTATTACATTTTCAAAGACTTTAGTTTACAAATACACAACTGAATAGAACTTACGCATCTCCGATTTTGTATCTACATTTGAGAGAGGTGGATGGGGTCAGGTGGCATTAATAGGGTATTAATTTCATCAACACAAATGTATGAAAGTTTGAGAAAATTCGTGTTAGAATTATTAATCTTACTTTTTCGGTCATATTTAATAATATTAATTCAGGCTTGTTCGCATTTGTGTTCCTCACGTGTGCCCCAAAGAATGAGGTGATTTGGTAAAATGCTATGCCCAAGATTACTATCCGAGTGCCGGCGGTGGGGTGGTTCAAATAGCCTCGGCTATCACCTCATTATGTCCGGTCGTGATGGTCAAGTGGATTAAGGCGCCTTGTACATACCAGTTGCGTTGCTTCTGGGAGTATGGGTTTCGAGTCACTTCTGGGGTGTGAGTTTTCAGTTGCATATTGTCCTGGGGACCATTCAGGCTTGTTCGCATTTGTGTTCCTCACGTGTGCCCCAAAGAATGAGGTGATTTGGTAAAATGCTATGCCCAAGATTACTATCCGAGTGCCGGCGGTGGGGTGGTTCAAATAGCCTCGGCTATCACCTCATTATGTCCGGTCGTGATGGTCAAGTGGATTAAGGCGTCTTGTACACACCAGGTGCGTTGCTTCTGGGAGTATGGGTTCGAGTCACTTCTGGGGTGTGAGTTTTCAGTTGCATATTGTCCTGGGGACCATTCAGGCTTGTTCGCATTTGTGTTCCTCACGTGTGCCCCAAAGAATGAGGTGATTTGGTTAAATGCTATGCCCAAGATTACTATCCGAGTGCCGGCGGTGGGGTGGCTCAAATAGCCTCGGCTATCACCTCATTATGTCCGGTCGTGATGGTCAAGTGGATTAAGGCGTCTTGTACATACCAGTTGCGTTGCTTCTGGGAGTATGGGTTCGAGTCACTTCTGGGGTGTGAGTTTTCAGTTATATATATATATATATATATATATATATATATATATATATATATATATATATATATGGTTTATGGAAGTATAGGCTTATATATATATATATATATATATATATATATATATATATATATATATATATATATATATATATATATATATATATATATATATATATATATATATATATATATATATATGCGAACAAGCCTGAATGGTCCCCAGGACAATATGCAACTGAAAACTCACACCCCAGAAGTGACTCGAACCCATACTCCCAGAAGCAACGCAACTGGTATGTACAAGACGCCTTAATCCACTTGACCATCACGACCGGACATAATGAGGTGATAGCCTAAGCTATTCGAACCACCCCACCGCCGGCACTCGGATAGTAATCTTGGGCATAGCATTTTACCAAATCACCTCATTCTTTGGGGCACACGTGAGGAACACAAATGCAAACAAGCCTGAATGGTCCCCAGGACAATATGCAACTGAAAACTCACACCCCAGAAGTGACTCGAACCCATACTCCCAGAAGCAACGCAACTGGTATGTACAAGACGCCTTAATCCACTTGACCATCACGACCGGACATAATGAGGTGATAGCCTAAGCTATTTGAACCACCCCACCGCCGGCACTCGGATAGTAATCTTGGGCATAGCATTTTACCAAATCACCTCATTCTTTGGGGCACATGTGAGGAACACAAATGCGAACAAGCCTGAATGGTCCCCAGGACAATATGCAACTGAAAACTCACACCCCAGAAGTGACTCGAACCCATACTCCCAGAAGCAACGCAACTGGTATGTACAAGACGCCTTAATCCACTTGACCATCACGACCGGACATAATGAGGTGATAGCCTAAGCTATTTGAACCACCCCACCGCCGGCACTCGGATAGTAATCTTGGGCATAGCATTTTACCAAATCACCTCATTCTTTGGGGCACACGTGAGGAACACAAATGCGAACAAGCCTGAATGGTCCCCAGGACAATATGCAACTGAAAACTCACACCCCAGAAGTGACTCGAACCCATACTCCCAGAAGCAACGCAACTGGTATGTACAAGACGCCTTAATCCACTTGACCATCACGACCGGACATAATGAGGTGATAGCCTAAGCTATTTGAACCACCCCACCGCCGGCACTCGGATAGTAATCTTGGGCATAGCATTTTACCAAATCACCTCATTCTTTGGGGCACACGTGAGGAACACAAATGCGAACAAGCCTGAATGGTCCCCAGGACAATATGCAACTGAAAACTCACACCCCAGAAGTGACTCGAACCCATACTCCCAGAAGCAACGCAACTGGTATGTACAAGACGCCTTAATCCACTTGACCATCACGACCGGACATAATGAGGTGATAGCCTAAGCTATTTGAACCACCCCACCGCCGGCACTCGGATAGTAATCTTGGGCATAGCATTTTACCAAATCACCTCATTCTTTGGGGCACACGTGAGGAACACAAATGCGAACAAGCCTGAATGGTCCCCAGGACAATATGCAACTGAAAACTCACACCCCAGAAGTGACTCGAACCCATACTCCCAGAAGCAACGCAACTGGTATGTACAAGACGCCTTAATCCACTTGACCATCACGACCGGACATAATGAGGTGATAGCCTAAGCTATTTGAACCACCCCACCGCCGGCACTCGGATAGTAATCTTGGGCATAGCATTTTACCAAATCACCTCATTCTTTGGGGCACACGTGAGGAACACAAATGCGAACAAGCCTGAATGGTCCCCAGGACAATATGCAACTGAAAACTCACACCCCAGAAGTGACTCGAACCCATACTCCCAGAAGCAACGCAACTGGTATGTACAAGACGCCTTAATCCACTTGACCATCACGACCGGACATAATGAGGTGATAGCCTAAGCTATTTGAACCACCCCACCGCCGGCACTCGGATAGTAATCTTGGGCATAGCATTTTACCAAATCACCTCATTCTTTGGGGCACACGTGAGGAACACAAATGCGAACAAGCCTGAATGGTCCCCGGGACAATATGCAACTGAAAACTCACACCCCAGAAGTGACTCGAACCCATACTCCCAGAAGCAACGCAACTGGTATGTACAAGACGCCTTAATCCACTTGACCATCACGACCGGACATAATGAGGTGATAGCCTAAGCAATTTGAACCACCCCACCGCCGGCACTCGGATAGTAATCTTGGGCATAGCATTTTACCAAATCACCTCATTCTTTGGGGCACACGTGAGGAACACAAATGCGAACAAGCCTGAATGGTCCCCAGGACAATATGCAACTGAAAACTCACACCCCAGAAGTGACTCGAACCCATACTCCCAGAAGCAACGCAACTGGTATGTACAAGACGCCTTAATCCACTTGACCATCACGACCGGACATAATGAGGTGATAGCCTAAGCTATTTGAACCACCCCACCGCCGGCACTCGGATAGTAATCTTGGGCATAGCATTTTACCAAATCACCTCATTCTTTGGGGCACACGTGAGGAACACAAATGCGAACAAGCCTGAATGGTCCCCAGGACAATATGCAACTGAAAACTCACACCCCAGAAGTGACTCGAACCCATACTCCCAGAAGCAACGCAACTGGTATGTACAAGACGCCTTAATCCACTTGACCATCACGACCGGACATAATGAGGTGATAGCCTAAGCTATTTGAACCACCCCACCGCCGGCACTCGGATAGTAATCTTGGGCATAGCATTTTACCAAATCACCTCATTCTTTGGGGCACACGTGAGGAACACAAATGCGAACAAGCCTGAATGGTCCCCAGGACAATATGCAACTGAAAACTCACACCCCAGAAGTGACTCGAACCCATACTCCCAGAAGCAACGCAACTGGTATGTACAAGACGCCTTAATCCACTTGACCATCACGACCGGACATAATGAGGGGATAGCCTAAGCTAATTTGAACCACCCCACCGCCGGCACTCGGATAGTAATCTTGGGCATAGCATTTTACCAAATCACCTCATTCTTTGGGGCACACGTGAGGAACACAAATGCGAACAAGCCTGAATGGTCCCCAGGACAATATGCAACTGAAAA